>NC_046159.1:125697049-125759549 GCF_011064425.1 Rattus rattus
TCGTTCATGTAAAACAGACACATCAAACTAATAGAAGAAAAACTAAGAAGCATCTGGAACACATGGGCACTGGAAAAAATTTTGAACAAAAACACCAATGGTTTACGGCTCTAAGATCAAATCAACAATGGGATCTCATAAAACTACAAAGCTTCTGTAAGGCCAAAAGGACACTGTGGTTTAGGACAAATGGCAAAACCAACAGATTGGAAAAAGATCTTTACCAATCCTACAACAGATAGAGGCCTTATATCCAAAATATACAAAGAACTCAAGAAGTTAGACCGCAGGGAGACAAATAACCCTATTAAAAAATGGGGTTCAGAGCTAAACAGAGAATTCACAGCTGAGGAATGCCGAATGGCTGAGTAACACCTAAAGAAATGTTCAACATCTTAGTCATCAGGGAAATGCAAAACAAAACAAACCTGAGAATTCGCCTCCCACCAGGGAAGATGGCCAAGAACAAAAAACCAGGTGACAGCAAATGCTGGTGAGGATGTGGAGAAAAGAGGAACACTCCTCCATTGTTGGTGGGATGCAGACTGGTACAACAACATTCTGAAATCAGTCTGGAGGTTCCTCAGAAAATTGGACATTGAACTGCCTGAGGATCAGCTATACCACTCTTGGGCATATACCCAAAGATGCCCCAACATATAAAAAAGACACGTGCTCCACTATGTTCATCGCAGCCTTATTTATAATAGCCAGAAGTTGGAAAGAACCCAGATGCCCTTCAACAGAGGAATGGATACAGAAAATGTGGTATATCTACACAATGGAATATTACTCAGCTATCAAAATAACGACTTTATGAAATTCAGTTAGGCAAATGGTTGGAACTGGAAAATATCATCCTGAGTGAGCTAACCCAATCACAGAAAGACATACATGGTATGCACTCATTGATAGTGGCTATTAAAATGCTTGAATTACCTAGATGCCTAGAACAAATGAAACTCAAGACGGATGATCAAAATGTAATGCTTCCTCCTTCTTTAAAGGGCACAGAATACCTTGGCAGTGAAGAGAGAGGCAAAGATTAAAACAGAGACTGAAGGAACACCCATTCAGAGCCTGCCCCACATGTGGCCCATACCTATACAGCCACCCAATTAGACAAGATGGATGAAGCAAAGAAGTGCAGACCGACAGGAGCCGGATGTAGATCAGTCCTCAGAGACACAGCCAGAATACAGCAAATACAGAATGAATGCCAGCAGCAAACCACTGAACTGAGAAGCAGGACCCCGTTGAAGGAATCAGAGAAAAGAACTGGAAGAGGCAGAAGGGGCTCGAGACCCATATGTACAACAATGCCAAGCAACCAGAGCTTCCAGGGACTAAGCCACTACCTAAAGACTATACATGGACTGACCCTGGACCCTGACCTCATAGGTAGCAATGAATATCCTAGTAAGAGCACCAGTGGAAGGGGAAGCCCTGGGTCCTGCTAAGACTGAACCCCCAGTGAACTAGACTGTTGGGGGGAGGGCGGCAATGGGGGGAGGGTTGGGAGGGGAACACCCATAAGGAAGGGAAGGGGGGAGGGGGATGTTTGCCCGGAAACCGGGAAAGGGAATAACACTCAAAATATATATAAGAAATACTCAAGTTAATAAAAAAAAAAAAACAAATTCAGAAAAGTGGCTGGATTGACTCAAATAAATCAGTACCCTTTCTCTACTCAAAGTAGAGGAAAGAAATTAGGAACACAATACCCTTCACAATAGTCACAAATAACATAAAATACCTTGGGGTGACTTTAACTAGGTAACTAGAAGATCTGTATGACAAGAACTTCAAGTCTTTGAGGAAAGAAATCGAAGATATGAGAAGAGAAAGATCTCCGATGCTCACGAATTGGCAGGATTAATATAGTAAACATGACCATCTTGCAGAAAGCAATCTACAGATTCAATGCAATCCCCATCAAAATTCCAACTCAGTTCTCCATAGACTTAGTAAAAGCAATTTGCAAATTTATTTGGAATAACAAAAAACCCAGGATAGTGAAAACTTTTTCTCAACAATAAAAGAACTTCTGGAGGAATCACCATCCCTAACCTCAAGCAGTATTACAGAGCAATAGTGATAAAAAAAAACTGTAGGGTACTGGTACAGAGACAGGCAGGTAGATCAATGGGATAGAATTGAAGACCCAGAAATGAACCCACAGACCTATGGTCACTTGATCTTTCACAAAGGAGCTAAAAGCATCCAGTGGAAAAAAGACAGCATTTTCAACAAATGATGCTGGTGGGCAGCATATAGAAGAAAGCAAATTGATTCATTGTTATCACCTTGTACAAAGCTCAAGTCCAAGTGGATCAAGAACTGCCACATAAGACCAGATACACTGAAACTAATAGAAGAGAGAGTGGGCAAGAGCCTTGAACACATGGGCACAGGGGAAATTTTCCTGAACAGAATACCAATGATTTATGCTCTAAGATCAAGAATTGACAAATGGGACTTCATAAAATTGCAAAGCTTCTGTAAGGTAAAGGACAGTGTCATTAGGACAAAGCTGCAACCAACAGATTGGAAGAAGATCTTTACCAATCCTACATGAGATAGAGAGCTAATATCTAAAATATACAAAGAACTGTAGAAGTTAGACATCAGAGAATCAAATAACCCTACTAAAAATGGGCTACAGATGTCCAATACAGAGGTCAATGCTAGCAGCAAACCACTGAACTGAGTACAGGTCACTTCTGGGGGTAATTAGAGGAAGTATTGAAAGAGTTGAAGGAGCTTGCAACCCCGTAAGAACAACAATGTCAACCAACCAGAGCTTCCAGGGACTAAACCGCTACTGAAAGACTACACATGGACTGACCCAGGGCTCCAACTGCATATGTAGCAGAGAATAGACTTGTTGGGGCACCAGTGGAAGGGGAAGCTCTTGGTCCTGCCAAGGTTGGACCCCCAGTGCAGGGGAATATGTGGGGGGGGCAATAAGGGTGATATATGGGGAATACCCATATGGGGGGAGGGGAGAGGAGGTGGGGGCTTGGACAGGAAACTGGGAAGGGAATAACATTTGAAATGTAAGTAAAGAAATATATCTAATAAAAATTTTTAAAAAGTGGGCTACAGAGCTAAACAAAGACTTCTCAGCTGAGGAATTTTAATGACTGAGAAGCACCTAAAGAAATGTTCAACATAAACAACCTGAGATTTCACCTCACAACAGTCAGAGTGGCTAAGGTCAAATTTTCAGGTGATAATAGATGCTGGCAAAGGTGTGGAGAAAGAGGAATACTCCTCCATTGTTGGTGGGATTGCAAGTTGGTACAACCATTCTGAAAATCAATCTGGTGTTTCCTCATAAAGTTGAACACAGTACTACCTGAGGACCCAGCTATACTACTCCTGGGCATATACCCAAAAGATGTTCCAACATATAACAAGGACATATGCTCCATTATGTTCATAGCAGCCTTATTTATTATAGCCAGAAGCTGGAAAGAACCCCGATGTCATTTAACAGAGGAATGAAAACAGAAAATGTGGTACATTTACATAATGGAGTACTACTCAGCTATTAAAAACAATGACTTCATGAAATTTGCAGGCAAATGGATGGTACTAGAAAATATCACCCTGAGTGAGGTAACCCAATTAGTAAAGAACACACATGGTGTGCACTCACTGTTAAGTGGATATTAGGCTCCCTGCTTATCTTACGCATGCTTTATTTCTGTTTTACTTGTTATCAAACTCAAAAACATTCAATTGTTTTTAACAGTTTAGTTCATGTACCAACTTCTCCTTGGAACCTTGTCTCCTTGCAATACTCTGTCCTTTTCCCTGTCCATTGGGTTTCCATGATGATAAAGCAGGTTTTGTTTCTTGGCAGTGTATAGTATTCCTACTGGCTTACAGTTGCCTTTTTCTTTTAATTTTTCAGTCACTTGAAAACATGTCTCACGTGAGGTTACCTTTCCATTCCCCAAAAGAAGCTAACACAAGACTCAGATTTGATGTGCGTGGGCAAGTGCTACAGAGTGAACTCTTTCCAAAGTAGGTAGGATGTTGAATTCTATTAAAAGCAACTGAACTCCCAGTTGTTCATTTGAGGTAAAATAGAAATTGTTGACAAGTAACTCACAGTCAAAGTTCTTCCTTCATGGGCCAGGACAGGGATATTCATGGTTGATGTGGGGCATGAGGCACTACTTTCAAATCCGTTCCACTGTTGTCTCTGCAAGGAGAACCGTCTCTCTTGCCACTTGCCACCCTCCTTGACAGCACATGGACATGTAAGCACTGGGTGTTGACTTCCATTTATGCTGTAGTTTTCCAAAATGCAATCTCCCATGAGTGCACCTGATCTTGGGTATTGGTGGGTACTCTGTGTCCTTGTACATAGACTACAAGGAAGATGGCATGGGGAAAGCATACTCCGAGAATTTATCTCTAATTACAGTGGGAGTAGCCTTTTGCAGACAGAGACGCTAGAGGTGTTGAACGGGCAGAATACAGCACTGGTAAGAATTGATACCTGCTGCAGTGCTAGTGAACATTGACCAAGGTTATTCATTATGTGTTGAAGAAGACAGGGTTTCCTGTGCAGCAAGAGAACTTTAAGGTGTATGTAGAGGGGGAGGCGGTGTGTATGTCACAGGTTAGAGTAATACCTTTGGTATCAGGCCTCACCTTCTACTTAGTTTGACACAGGATCTCCTGTTTTTCTACTGTGAATACCAGGTTCGTGGCGTCACAAGCTTCCACAGATTATCAAGAGTCGGCCTCTCACCTCATTGCATGAATACCAGCATTACAAATGCTTGTGTGCATGCATGTCTTTTGTGTCTTCTGGGCATTTAAAGGTGGGTCCTCACACTTTTCCAGCAAGTGGCTTTACCCAGGTGTAGACAGTAGTGAGTCTATCAGATACTGCAGGTCTGGATACTCTGACCTGTAGGAAAACTAAAAGAGTACCTAAATTTTCAAAATTTGAAAATAGATCATAGAGCTGAGTGTGTGTGTGTGTGTGTGTGTGTGTGTGTGTGTGTGTGTGTGTGTTAGTTCCTGTTTAATTCTAGGACTTAGATGGCAAAATAAATGTGCTTGCGTGGTCTGCATAGAAAGTTGTAGGCCAGCCAGAGCCTCTATAGTGAGACTTAGTCTTAACAAAGAAAGAAAACAATTGAAAAAAGGAGGAAGGAAGAAAGATAGGGAGGAAGGTATAGAGGGAGAAAAAGAGGCAGGTAGGGTAGGAAAGAGGGAAGGACAGAGGGAAAAAGGAGATGCATATGGACTACCATAGAACCAGTTAAGTACCAGTAGTTTGCAAAAAAATTTTTTTCCTCTTCCATTTTTTAATTAGCACACATTAGAAAATGATTTCATCATGGCCATGGCGTTTCCATATAACATACATTAATTATACATGCCCCCATTACCTTTTATTCCTTACTACCATGGCTTCTCCTCTTCATCCACAATATCTTCATAGCTTACCTGTTCTCTATTCCTGAGGAGGCCGGTCATCCTCCATGACCAGGCCACAGGTTCCCTCCACTGTGGAGGTGGACACTTCCCCATCAGGACACAGGATTGGCCTCTCCTCCAGGTGCTGTTAAGCAGGCTGTGGCTGGTGTTTTATAGTATGCTACTCTGCATTTTGGTGGGAATTTGATGAGGTCAACAACTTTTATCATATGTTAATTCTCAATTCCCATTCTTCAGATTCTTTATCTGTAACTTAACTGTTTCAAAGTGTTTTTTTCAGGGTTGGGGATTTAGCTCAATGGTAGAGCGCTTGCCTTGAAAGCACAAGGCCCTGGGTTCGGTCCTCAGCTCCAGAAAAAAAAATGCAAAGTGTTGTTTTCCTTATGTTGACACAATGCTCGCAGAGAAATTTTATTTGGTTTGAACTTCTTGAAAGAGTTTTTCAAAGTGGCTTCTGGTTCCTCGTGCAAACAGAACTGTATAAGGTCTGCCCCTGCTGGCCCTTCTTTGTATCCAACCTTTCAGATTGACACAAAGGTTAAGTGTGTGTACGTGAATGTGTGAGTGTGTGTGTGTGTGTGTGTGTGTGTGTGTGTGTGTGTGTGCTTGTATTGCATAATTAAACATCTGAGATTGCTTTAAGGGTTCCTCTTTTGCCATTTGCTTTCTAGAGTATCCTGAACTTTCCTTCAAAAATCTCACACGAGGGTCAATGTGTAGATTTGTTCTCTCAGCTGTAGAAAGCTGAAGATCCCTGAGATCCTTGATGTGTGTTCTTGGCTGACATTTTACCTCAAGGAAAAAAAGCCGTATCTCAACCTGAGCTTTGGGTGGGAGCATCTTGGTAGGTAGGACTTCCACTGTACTCTCTTGTCCGCCCCGCAGTGATCTTATTTGCATGAGCACCTGTTTCCTCGCTACAGGGAACATGGGGCAGCACAGGCTTCCAGAGGTCATGTGATGCAGCATCACATGAGCCCTGCCTGGATTATTTATCACAATGTCGTGGGGACAGACAGTTAATAGCAATTTTGTTTTTGTTTTTCACTTATCAGTTTGTCATGTAGCACAACCAGTAGCATAGTTATAGCTATGTGGTTTTAAAGATCAATAAACAAAAAGGCAAAGATCTGACTATTAAGTACAGTGTGTACTTGTGCAATGTGAAATGGCATAACAGAGTCCAAAAACCACACATTTCATGAGAGACCTGGTATGTAGTAGTCCTCTTTTACAACATAGTCCAAATAAACAATGCAAATGATTAATAATTTAGACTTTCATTTGATTAGATTCTCTGGCAGTGTAATTGTAGTCACCTCATTGGATCTGATTTTCACCTAAGACATCTTCAACAGTTTTAAAATTTTGTATAATACATAAGATAGTGATGTCTTCTTTATCTGGTATGATTAAAGGAAGACATATTTTTAACCTGTGAAAGGAAAGCAGAGGGGTTTGCAAGTGCAGAACCCAAGGACCAAACCTAGACTAGGGTTCCCTGAACTCCAAATGGCTATGGAACACCATCATGCATGCTCAAATGTGTCAGCCCATACTTTCCTTCAAAGCCAAGGTTTTCAAGCTCTACTGCACAAGGGAATCATTGAGAATCCCACTAGAAATATTGATTTTTGGTACATTTGGGGACATCAGAATCAGTGGGTCAAGAGCAGAGGAGAGGACTTATCTTTCCTACAGAGAATTAACTTGCCTCAGCATATTGCCTAGGAGCAAACACAAGATGAAGATGGCACTTTTTCATTAAAGTCACCAAATCACCACTATGACACAGACCATGTCCCAGTGTTATTTCTTTGGAGGGATACGTAATGACTTTCCATCTCCTCTTGATACCTCTGGGTAACCTAGTTAAAACTCGTTATTCAGATTTATTATTTGCTTGACAAACGCTTGGTAGTTCCCATTCACCTTCTCTAATGCCCCCATTATTACTGGCAACTATTATAATTATGAATTGCTTTAACTTTCAGTCAACTTGATGTTTGATAAGAATTATGTATTGTCAGAACTATATTAGTTTTTTTGAGAACAAATTGTAGTCATTTTGGTCTTCGTTTACAATATGTTGTTAATTATTCCATATAGATTTTTGGCACATGATCTATATAATGAGCGTGGTATTTCAAATGTTGCACATGTGGGTATCTATATGTATTTTTATAAGTGGATAAAACAGTAATGAATCAAATTCTATTTTTAGAAATGGCACATAAAGCTAAAAATGCAATCTCCATTTTGTATTTACAGAAATGGCTTGCAATTAGAGTTTTCAGATATTATATATAAATAAAATTACATGTATTATATAAATATTTCTCTATTTGAAGTCTACAAATTTTCATCATATGTCTTAAAGAGTGATTAGAGGAGACAGTCACCTATATTTAAGGAAAGAACAGCTTGAGATTTTACCAATTTGTTTTCTCGCTACCATGAAGTGGATTTGAATAATCCATTTTCTGCTGTGTAATAACTCTCATTTTAAATTCATCATTCAAGTCTGGGACTAACATTGCCTGTGTGCTTGTTAAATTTAATATGGCTATAATTGTATCTCAACTTCACTTTTCTACCCTCATCCTCTTTTCTCCATTAAGAAGCCCCTCTCTATGTTTTTCCCTGGGCTCGGAGCCACATCTGATGGCTAACTGCTGAAGTGACTGGCAGTCGATGCTCACAGACTCACAAAATGCGTGCTGAGGGCCGAGGGGCAGGGATTACTCACCACCCCTTCTATTTCACACTTGATTTCCTGGCAAGCCATTGATCACATTATACCCAAAGCTTCTGATATATAGAATTTAAGCATCTCCATTTGCCCTCTATCTTCCTTTTTCTTTAAGAGACTTTTTAAAAAAATTTCTTCAAAGTTTAGTTGCCTATGGATTTCAGAGCTTTGTTGTAAGAGACAAATTATCTCTCTGTCTCTCTGTCTCTCTATGTCTGTCTCTCTCTTGCATGCACACACACACACACACACACACACTTTTCTTAAGGTACGTTTTTGCTCGTTGTACTTTGTACATTAAGTAGAAGAAACATATGATTGGTTTGGCTGCTTACTTAGGCCTATATCACTTTCAGCTGGGATCTGTCTATTGGTCCACAGATATGGGTCAGTAGCCAGGTTTACATTTACAAAATTAACTGACTCTTCTAGGTATAGAAGATAATGCAAGATCCTGAGAAAGTAAAGTTGGGATTTCGACACAAAAAAGATTCAACATTGTAACTGTCATATGTATTTGGCAAAAAATATAAATAAATAAAAAATAAAACAAAACAAATAAGCAATAAACAAAAAAAACAAAACAAATTCCTGGGCCCAGCAACAATCAGAATTTATTTATGCTCATGAATCTTAGCTACTTCCAGACCTGTTATACATGCTTTTTCTCTTTATACTAGACTCAGTAGCCTAGGCAGGTTATGTTCTCAAGGCAAAGACAAAAGACTAAGAGTTGAAATACAATAAGCTTTACAGAACTTAGACTTAGAACTGGCTCATTTTCTCTTCTGCTCCATTCTGTTAACCACAAAAGTCAATGGTCAACCCAACATTAAGATACAGGGGTCTGGCATCCGCAATTGAGTTTCAGTTTGGTGATTGTATATGGGATGGATCACCAGGTGGGGCAGTGTCTGGATGGCCTTTCCTTCTGCTTCACACTTTGTCTCCATATTTCCTCCTGTGAGTATTGTTTCCCTTTCTAAGAAGGACTGAAGCACGCTGACCGGAGCCTTATAGCTGTCTCCTGAGAGGCTCTGCCAGAGGCTGACAAATACAGAGGCGGATGCTCACAGTCAACCATTAGACTGAGAATGGGATCCCCAATGGTGGAGTTAGAGAAAGGATTGAAGGAGCTGAGGGGCTTGGAACCCCATAAGAACAATAGTATCAACCAACCAGTCACCCCCAGAGCTGCCAGGGACTAAACAACCAATCAAAGAATACACATGGAGCAACCCACGGCTCCAGCTGCATATGTAGCAGAGGATGGACTTGTTGGGCATCAATGGGAGGAAAGGCCATTAGCCCTGTGAAGACTTGATGCTCCAGTGTAGGGGAATGCCAGAGTGGAGGGGAGGGAGGGAGTAAAAAAGTGGGTGGGTTGGGGAGCATCCTCATAGAAGCAGAGGGAGGGGGATGGGATAGGGGGCTTCCGGAGTGGAAACTGGGAAAGGGGATAACATTTAAAATGTAAATAAAGAAAAAATCTAATAAAGAAAGAGAAAGATAAGCAGGGAGCACTCTTCGGTCTCAGGAAAAGAGATCAGAACATCGTAGGTGTCAGAAAGAGAGTGAGGATCAAGCAGGGAAGTTGGAGAGATTAACAACAGTGGCCAGCATTATCTGAGTGCCTCCTGCATATACTGGCCTAAGTGTCCTGCCTCAATCATTCCTTCCTCACTACAGCTGCAGATTGGAAGCTCTATCATTCCCAGTTTCAAATATAGAGAAGTAAACCATTCAGGTCATGCATCTACGGAGGGTCGACAGAAGGAAATGTGTACCATTTACTCTAACTCCACATCCCCCATGTTAAAAACCATGGTTGTATATATCAAATATTGTCAACTTGTGTTTACAAGGTGATAGTTCAATAATGGGTGCACATATAGATCCCATACTCCTGATGACCTCACTTCGGTACTTCAGTAGGTCTCAGTGCTGTTAGGAAGTCAAATCCTATGCTAAGGCAGTTATGGCTGGCCCTCTGGCAGCAATGTTCAATCTTAGGTGTTAGTATGAACACAAAGTATTAACAAAGTTGAGGGTCCCTTGAGGGTAGGATGTGAAGCTGGAAGAGCTAACACACAAGTATGTGTGTATGTGAGTATTTGTTTCTATGTGTGTGTGTGTGTGTGTGTGTGTGTGTGTGTGTGTGTGTGTGTGTGTATCTGTGTATCTGTGTAGTACAGCCTGTCTTACAAATCACGGCAGGATAACAAAAAGGGATGCTTTCAGCAGAATGATTCAAAGCAGAGGAAGAATCTGTATCAGAACCACAATTCTCAATTTAGCATCTTTGTGACCCTGTGCAAATTGCTATGCCCTTTAGACTTAGGTTCCACCCAAGCCAAGAAATAGAAGCAAAATTGTTATTCTGTACTCTGGGGAAGGATCAGATGTACTTTCAAAAATCAGACTTTTATACTATATAATATATTAGCAGTAGCATGATGTACATACATATACACACAAAGTGTAACCGAGTCCCAGACCTTAACACAACTGACACAATGATGGACGTACCATTCAGGCCTGGAACCCAGCACATAGGTGGCACCAACTGCCTTAACAAGAACAGAGACTTAAACATCAATGTCCATAGCTCTAGGAAAGTCCCAAATGCACTAATCTTGATTTTTGCCTTTTGGTTCTGGCTAACTGTTCTTGCTGACAGGGGTATGTCAACCCAGGCGTATGTATTTTTGCCCTTAAAAGTTCACCCTGAGAAAGGCTCGATTGCACCTGTGTTACAAACTCCCTACATACACTGGCTGGGTAATAAATACTTTCTATGTGCTTAGATCTGTGTCCAAGAGGTCTTCTTGTAAGGTCTGAGATCATTCTTTATAGTCATCCATTGATCTCTATAGTAAAACTTAGGGATGTTTACATTAAGAATAAACTGAAACTATACCTCAGTGTGGCACCACATGCCGGGACTCTCAGTACTTGTGATTTGGAGGCAAGAGTAATAAGAGTTCAAGGCCAGCATCAACTACATTGCAAATTGAGGCCAACCTAGATAGGCTACATGAGACTCTGTTTCAAAACAGCAAAACAGAAAAATGTGTATAATCTCACAGAAGTTCTCATGATAACTGTCTTAGTTAGGGCTTTACTGCTCTGAACAGATACCATGACCAAGGTAAGTCTTATAAAGGACATTTAATTGGTGCTGGCTTACAGGTTCAGAGGTTCAGTCCATTATCATCAAGGTGGGAGCATGGCAGTATCCAGGCAGGTATGGTGCAGGCAGAGAAGAGAGTTCTACATCTTCATCTGAAGGCTGCTAGTGGAAGACTGACTTCCAGATAGCTAAGGAGAAGGTCTTAAGTCCATGCCCACAGTGACACACCTACTCCAACAGAGCCATGCCTTCTAATAGTGCCTTCCCTGGGCCCAGCATATATAAACCATCACAATAACCCTCCCTATATTTTCTTGTTGGAGTTCAGGTTGGGTTAATTGGCAACAAATCCTAATTTGTGGGAGGCTGAAGTGAAATCAAGACTGTCTTAGACTACAGGACAATCTAAAGTCAAGCCTGGGCTATTTAGGAAGACCATATCTCAAAAGAGTTTTTTAAAAAGATTGAGAATATAGGCAATGAAGCTATTGTTTGACATGTACAAGGTGGATGAAGCCATAGGTTTGGACCCCAGTGCCAACCAACAACCAAAGAACAAACTTGTATTTCCAGATTGTGGGTGAAGGATTACATTCTGTTTCTGATGCTGCTCCTTTGGGAATTGTGGGCATTAAGGAGGAGAGGGCACACAAAGCACTCAAAATCTGCTACATCTCAGAAAGAACGAGTTACCAAGCCTAAGGCTCCCAAAGGTGCTATAGTTGTCCTGTAGTTGGACCCATCCTCCTTCTCCCTTTCATAGCTCTCTGTATCCCCGTCATAATACTTCCTTTATTATGTTACCAGCAGTCTTAGAAGCTCATCATGCAAATAAACACCACATAAAGTCCCAACTTCCCAAGGTATGTGAAATATACTATGTCCATTCTGTCCTATCCAACTTGCCACCTATACTCACCTCTATAGTCCACTTCAGACTGTAGGATTGGGGTCTATCATACACTAGGAGAACTTTCCTTTTAACCACAGTATTTTGGGATGGGTTGTATATACAGGCATGCATGCTCACCCATTAAGGTATATGTTGGCACTAGGATATCTTTCCTCAATGACTCATCCACCCCACTTTTTAAAAGAAAGATTCTCTCACTGAACATCAGTCTTGCTGGTTGGCTATGTTGGCTGACCGTGCAGTTCCAGGGATCCACAACTGTCCTTTACTCTACCTACAGCACCGGACTTGCATTGTACAGCATTGTATTTGGCTTTTATGAAGATTCTGGAGATCTTAACTCAGGTTCGACTCATGTTCTCATCTAAAGCAATTTACCCACTGAGCCATCTCCTCTGGTCCACAATATGTTTTAAGGCAAAATATTGTTCAAAAAACATAAGAAAATTTGTGGTAAGAAGGAAAAATGTGAAAAATGTTTTAGAATAAATACATGCATGCATGTGCACACGCACAGGTAGAGAGAGAGAGAGACAGACAGACAGACAGACAGAGACAGAGAGACAGAGTGACAGAGACAGAGAGTCTTGCCAAGCAGGGATCAATGAGAAAATAGAATTGTCAACAACGGAGTACAAAATCCCTTCATTGATATGGCAACCAGGAGTTTTGTCATCCTGATTGACTTACCTGGGAGGTTCTCAAAACACTGAGTTCTGGGCTCTATTCCCAGAGATTCTGAGACTGTGGATGGTAGCAAAGGCTAGGACTCTGTGCTTCATTATGCAGCCCAGATGCTGCTGCCACAAAGGTGGTCATGGGAACCACTGATCCAGAAACTCGGAAGACCCAAATGATGAACCAGTCACTTTAATTTCTGGCAATTTAAAAATCAATGGTCTCACTGGGGACAGAGAGCAAATGCCCTTGGAATGACAATGTGAATAACTATTCACTATTCACCTTTGCCTGGGTGACATTGGCAACTTGCAGGGGAAGCATAAAATTGTAAACTGCAAAGCCTGAAGCCAGGAATGGTAAATGAAGATGCTAGAAGACACTTCTGGAAAGTGCGCACAGGTTGCTGCTGTACTCCCCCTTCTGCATCCCTTCTATTTCCCCTCTGCACCCCCCTCCTGCCTCAACTGAAAGCAGCTCTCAGTTGCAGGATGACACTTCAAAAATCAAACAGAAACCAGAAAATCACTTCCCTGGTTAGCATCTGTGGAGCAATATGTTTACCACCTCTATGCAGCCCAGAGCCACTGCCAGGAAAATCGAAGAGAGAGCAAGGACTCTCTTCATCTAATTACATCTGCTGAAGAAAAATGTGCTAATTAACTGACCTTAATAATTCATATATATATATATATATATATATATATATATATATATATATATATATATGCACACACACACACACACACACACACACACACACACACACACACACACACTGAAGGATCATTAGTTTGCATGCAAGACCTGGCATCTGAATCAGATGTCATCAGAACAATCTCACAGCCTAATTTGGGAGAGATGATCTATTTTTGTTTTCCCAGGAACAAACCTACCACCCCCAATGTGATTGAAGACTCTTTCTCCAAATTATGGGTTGACTATAATACCTTGATTTCCTTCAATTTTCCTCAGCACCTCCAGGGGAATGGGAAATATTTTTAGAACCACAACAGCCTAACACATTAATTGGATTTCATTATGCTGGCTGCTGATTGGAACATTATACAGTAAAGGCGAATGTGACTATGTGTGTCCTCTGCAGGCTTCCAAAACAGAAAGAGGAGGAACAACAAAAAACGGCTTGCTTTCAGGGGGAGGTAATAGAATCATTCAAATCACAGATCCCCACCAAATAAGATCCCCACTGCATACGAACTTGCCAAGAAAGTGGTTTAACAGGCCCTAGAGTCTGAAGACATACTAATAGAGACAGGGATATGAATAATCTTATTTTCAAAATCCTGGGTATCCCTAGGTGCATATACAGTTTACATTTGGCATGTTTTAGTCCACAGACAGAAAGGGGTAATGAATCATGATGTATTCACAATGAAAACAAAGTCATTTTTCAAAATCACTTAAAAACATACCAGCACCATATATGGAGACAAGCATAGATGGAAACTGTGGGTTTGTTTTAAAGTGGATGACAGCAGCTTTTCCACTCTGTCAGTGGTGACAACAGAGATGCAGCTGGCCGTGTTGTCAGGCATAGAGCACCTGCCCCTGGCAGCTACTCTGGCCTATCCAGCCAAAGCTATCACTGCAGTGTGTGGCCACAGCTGAGCCCCAGAGACAGCAGCAAAGCCAGAGGACACCCACCATACCAGATACCGTGCCAGAACCAAAGAGCATTGCCAACACAGAATCCCATCCAGGGCTCCTGGGTGCGATGCATCGCATCACTGCCTCCTCTCTTGCATATGTTCCTAGTGTCTCAGAATAGGACCTTATTTGGAAATAAGGTCACTGCAAATATAATTAGTTAGGGAGAAGTCATGCTGAAGTTAAGAGGGATCCTCACTCAGTATGCCTCTATTAAAAGAATATCACAAAAAGAAAACGGCATACTGGGAAAATGCGATATGCCAATGTGAGTCTCTGCTACTTGCCTGAAGCCAGGGTCCACTAAGAATGAGGCCTAGAGCAGATCTTCCCCTGGGACCATCTCAGGCAGTGTGGCTTAGATGACATCTTGATTTCAGAATCTAACCCCTTGAACCATGAGTCAACAAATATAGGTTGTTCAAAGCACCTAGTTTCTGGTGCTTTGCCCCGGTACCCCTAGCAAACTGATGCACTAGGCCAAAGAAAAAGCTTGAGTGCGAAGCCAAGGCTTAACTCCAGGCACTAGAATCCAGCTGCGATGGTTTAAGGCCCAGCTGTCAGGCCTAAGTCAGTCTGCCAACTCTTCAGACCTATTTATGCATCCATATATTTATCAGAACGCTTGCATAGCACCTCTTGCTAAGTAGGTTTGCCCTGAGGCAAATGAGATTATCCTAAGGATGTGGCTAGCCTCATGCCTGGCAATTGGTAAGCATTCAGAATAAATGAATTATCTACTAAGAGGATCCTGGATAAAATTAGCATAGGGAGGAAAACCATGGATATCCATCCAACTTTTTGCTTATATGGTTTGCTTTCCGTACTCCGTGAATTGCAATAGGCGTTTTCATCCTGGTGACTTAAGTTATTCATTTGCGTGGCTGAGTCACCAACATTATATCTCTCCTCATGTCCTCTCCCTATCATTACTTCTCTGCCTTTCAAATCCCAGCAGCTTTTCTCTCTGTACCTTGCTCGCCCTGCATCTTTATCCATTTGCACCCACCTCCTCATTTCCAGAAGAACGTCTTCTCCTCCTGCCCTTTCCCGATTGCTTAGTCCACCTCCAGCTATAAATGTTCTTGCTCTCTAGCTGTAATGCATGCCTGGAGTAACCTCCCACTGCAGCCTCCCTTCCATTTTTAAAAGCCCCCTCTTACCCTACCTTCTCAAAACATCCATCCACATCTAAAGACAGTGAATGAAGCCTGGAGGCAGGTTTCCCCACTCATACCTAAATATCGTCAATTACTTTCTAACCTTAACCCACCCACAGCTGACAAAAATAAGCCTTTCAAACAAAGAATGAGGACTATTAATCCAACCACTCCTCAAGGCAACCTGAGGAGTTTCATTCGCACCCCTGCCTGAATCTGCACGTGCAAAACAGTAAGGAGAGGGGCTGGAGTGATGCTCTGAGCTTCATTATCTTCTTGGCCCAGCAAAGGTGTCAATTGCGTGCCTCCTGTACAGAAGTAGAAGACCAGAATCATTCACCTGCACACCCACAGAAGAGAAGTCATATTGCCCAGCAACCCCTTCTTCCCTCTATCATTGGAATGACCATGAGTCAACCTATTGGAATTTTCCAGAACTTGTTACAGAAGCAGCCTTCAGGACAGGGTTGAATAATCAGTATTACACAAGGCTGTAGACAGAGAAGTTCTCAGTATTCATCAACATGTAGACAGTTGATCTTTTTGTTCATACACACACACACACACACACACACACACACACACACAAAAGAGTCACTAACTTGCACCACATTATCCCCAGCCCCTTGTCACCTGTGGTTGGCCTAGGAATAGGCACATAATCTAATGTAGAACAATCCCTAACCCTAACCTTAACCCTAACCCGAACCCTATTGACATTTAGACACAAGTTCAGAGACAGGCATTTTCTCTTTGGAATAGCTAAACTAGAAGGTTGTTTTCATTAACTATATTCCTTACCATATCAAGAAGACTTCCTGCTGGAAATGAGAAACAGGAGAAAGAAGGGACCAGAGACATGCAAAGCCATGGCAACCCCATGTAAGCCAAGCTTCAGACCATCTCTACCCCTCTGCACACTCCCAGCTCCTCTGTTTCAGGACACTGCCGGTTTAAAATGTAAGTAGGCGTTCTGGCCTTTGTATCCACAAGCTCATTTGCACCTGTGTGGATGTATTGCTAGCTAATGGTCCACATCTGTTCTATGTTACTGCTTGTTTAATATTTTGTTCAGCACCACTGCTCAGCAGAGAAGTCCTGACCCATCAGAGTGGGTGGCTGGCAGTACCAAATAGGCTGTGGGTGGCAGCCTCTGTTCTTTGTGTACTCTGGTGGCCTCTTCAGTATTGCTGCCTCTCTAACTTCCACCTCAGCAGAGACATTAGAAAGGCTTGAAAACTCATTCCCTCTTCTGAAATGTGAAAGAGAGCTGCAGGGGCTGAAGTTCTTTACTTATTATTTCCTAAGTCCCCAGATATAGGCTCTTAAAGTACTAAGAGCTCAGAGACATGTGCCACAAGGAAAGTATAGGCAACTCAAAAAATGCCAAGTTGATAATTGTACACATACACACACACGCACGCACACACATACACACACACACACACACACACACATTTTAAATGTAAAAGAGAAAAAGCTACAGGGTAGGACTAATCAGTCTCCCTGGAAATCTGGCACTGCCAATATAAGAACAAGTGGACTTTTACCTTTCTAGGGAGACTGGGTTTGAGTATGGTGTTCCTGAGTAACCCGAATATGATGTTTCAGTTGTGTCTCCCAAAGCTCAAATATTAAAAGTCTACCCACACCATGATGCTATTTGAGTTACCAGCCTTTGGCAGAAAGATGGGTTGTAAGTGATGAGACTAAAGCTATTTTAACAGAGACATGGGAAAATCTGCTCTGCCCTGAGCCCCACTTCTATGTAAATAAATACTGAGAAAGTTGCTGTCTATAGGCAGAGAAAATGCTCTCATCCTATACCATGCTGCCACCTTAACTGTTGAATGGCCAATAACCTGAAATTAGATAGATCATTGGTTTTAGGGGAAAACCTACTACTGTTATTCTCCCAGAGGAACATAGCAATAAATGCTTCCTAATGAAATATTGCTATAGCCATAGAGAAGATCACCACTCAACCCCCATCAGAGCATCTTCTTCATACAGTAGACAATAATTCGCAAAGAGATCCATAACTAGACATTGTACACAGAATGAGAGACTCTGTAGTACTCAAGAAAAAAATGAAATGTCTTCATCAGCACCCTCCGTCTATCTCTAAGGATCAATGATTTATCTTAGAAGAGGATTATACAAGCCAGAGGTGATGAATGATTTCAAGAAAACTGTGTCCTCTAGATACAATGGGGTGGATAAACATTCGAATTTAAAGAGACCAGTAAAGCATTCAAAAGACCCTCGCAGGAAAAAAAAATACTGAGAAGGAATGAAGGAATATTGGACAGAAAGTCACATTCTTTTTTTTTTTTTTTTTTTTTTTTTTTTTTCGAGCTGGGGACCGAACCCAGGGCCTTGCGCTTCCTAGGCAAGCTCTACCACTGAGCTAAATCCCCAACCCCAGAAAGTCACATTCTTAATCAAGATTTCCATTGCTATGAAGAGACACTATGACCAAGACAATTCTTATAAAGGAAAACATTTAATTGGGGCTGGCTTACAGTTTCAGATGTTCAGTCCATTGTCATCATGGTGGGAAGTCTGGCAGCACACAGGCTGAATTGGTGCTGGTGGTGGTGAGCTCTACATCTCGATCTGTAGGTAGCAAGGAGAGACTGTGTACCAAACTAGGCATAGCTTGACCTATGATCTCATATTACCTTCAAAGTCTGCCTCCATAGTGCCTTACTTCCTCCAACAAGGCTGTGCCTCCTAATAGTGCAACTCCCTGTGGCTAAGCATTCAAACATATAAGTCTTTGGAGGCCATACCTATTCAAACTACCACAATACCTTTTAGGGAAGGGAAAACCAGTTTTTTCCAATGGAGTGTTTTCACTGGGTATATCAACCATACTCCAGTGTAAGTCATGGGCCCAGGAGCAGTTGCTCAACATAAAATCAACTCCATGTTTTTGTTTTATTTTGCTTTGTCTCTTTGTTTTGATTTTGTGGAGCTTTTTAAGGAAGTGAAGTAGAAAGAACATGAAGTTAAGGGGGAGAGGCTTTGGGAGGACCTAAGGGAGGATAAGTAACATAGTCGAAATATATTGTGTGAAAACATATAAATAAATAAGTTGAAAGGGAAAGATAAAGACAAAAAAAAAAAAATAACCACTCTCTGGTTTATACTGAGTTACGGAATCTCATTAGCCCCAAAGTGTCCCACACCTTGACCTAGTGAGGTCCACTTAGAAAAAAGTCACTCTTTTGAATGAACCTTACAGAACAAACTTCTAGACCTTCAGAAGAAGAAGTGTTACACTAAGGTTCCTTATTTCAGTCAACATTCTCCTTTCCCACAGATTTTATACCCCAAGAAGTAGGTTGGTTCTTCCAAGTTAGACTATTAGTCCCCTATTCTTCAGGGCAAAGTGAAGACAGTTTGAGTTACATGATACGTGTTACAAGGAGGTTTTCCACTGCCTCGAATTACAGATCTAGTCCCTTATGACTCTACTTACTGAGTTGCTATTGTGTTATCAACATAAGAACCTAATGGCTATTAGGATCTCAAAACAAAAAAAACACCAAAAGTAATTTCAATGAGTACTAACAGGGACCTTGATATATAAGTGGAAGCAATTCTAGAGGGTCCCTCTCCCCTCCTCCTACCTCCTGAGATTACCAGAGACCTGGGAGGTCAGAGAATCTCAGGCCTCAAAGGAAGGGATCTTAGATGAAATGCTCAAGAGTGGGGAGAGGGAACCTCCAGTAGAAAGGGCATAAAGTGAAGGGATGGGGTTGCCATTCCACAGTCAAAAGCTCTGACCCACAACTGTTCCTGCCTGAAATGACTGCAGGAACAAAAATGGAGAAGAGCCTGAGGAAAAGGAGGTCCAGTGACAGCCCAAATTGAGATCCAGCTCAGGGAGAGGCCCCATGGTCTGACACTATTACTGATGCTATGGTGTGCTTACAGACAGGACCCTATCATGGCTGCCCTCCAAAAGACCCAACAAGCAGCTGAAAGAGTCAGATGCAGATATTTACACACAACCAATGGAAGAAGCTATTGACCTCTGTGGTTGAATTAGGGTAAAACTCGAAGAAGTTTAGGAGGAGGGAGAGTCCATAGGAAGACTATTAGTCTCAACTAACCTGGACCTCCAAGATTGCTCTTGGAGCCACCAATCAGTCAGCAAACATGGGCTGATATGAGGCTCCTGATACATATACATCAGAGGATTGCCTGGTCTGGCCTCAGTGAGAGAAGACACACCTAAGCCTCAGGAGACTGAAGCCCCAGGGAGTAGAGAGGTCTGGTAGGGTGGGGGGGGGTGTGGACACATCCTCTTGGCGATGAGGGTGTGTGTGGGGGGAAGTCAGAGGGCAGACTGGGGTAGGAATAAAGGCTGGACTGTAAAAAATAAAATAAAGAATTTTTTTTAAAGTGGAAGCAAATAGATACAACATCAGGCAAGATACACTTGTCTAGTCAAGGTCTGTGGCACATGTCCACAGTTAGTAACAGGAATTAGTAAGGCTCAGTAATGTGATTTCTATTTAGGTAGCTGGGAAAGGGTAGAAAGGAAATATCTGCTCCTTACACAGCGTAGCATAATGTTAAAAGTGCCTGGCTGCCTATAGATATGGGAGAAACAAGACTAATGTAACAGGGTGACTTCCAGTTTGGGGGAACCGATGCACCAAGCTTGGAGGCACCACTATGGGGGTAGCATTATGTCATCCTGCTGAAAGTTTGCTGTACTTGTTCTCATAACTCCAGCAATATCTGCTGTTAGCTCTGTGACAATCCCTCCTTTCAATCCCTGGCTTTGGTGGCTTTTGCTAACCTTACAGTTACCATCCTCAAGAGACCAGACTAACAGTGGCAACTCAATCACTCTGTAGAGGCAGAGCTAGGGTCTTGGGAAGGAAATTTTACCTATTGAGAGAAGCACAAAGTGCAGAACCATACCTAGGGGCGGCATCTTACCTTTGTTAATTCCCCAAAGCACTTTTACAAGGAAAAGGTGAAAGGCAGACTGAGGCTAAGATTAAGTAATGGATATTACTAAGCAAAGTTTCCTGCTAAGGAACTGAGCATTAACAAGTTGCTGCAAGAAACTGACCTGAGATCTGTATACCAGAGATACAGATAAAGACTGAATTGTACGGCAGATACGATTGAGATGGGAGAGATTATGAACTAAAATTGAGCAAAAATACCATTCTCTTTAAAATAAATTGCAACCATGTTAATTGGATTCATCGACTAGAAAACAATTCACACTTTTATAGTAAATAAAACCTATCTTGCAAGGTGATAGAATGCCTCCAATAAGGTTGAATTCTATTAGAAATGCTATATAGAGTAGTTCCTCAAAAACGTGTAGTAGTGGGAGGAGATCTTTCAAGGTCATTTCCTCATCTCAGAGCAGGGCAGGCAGGGAAGGAAGCTGTTTCTAGGAGCTCCACCCCACTACAGGGTCTACCCATGGTCATTCTCCTACCTCTGCTACAAGTTCCCTTCCTTCCACAGATGACAGTGGGTTTCTTTGGCCACCACTACCATTGTGAAGTCGGTTAACATTCTCGAATGTAGACTTCTCATCTGAAGACCTAAACCTGAGTTAACAACCCCATTTCTTCCCCATGTCCATCATCTTGCAACCCAGGTACCTATCTCACCAGCAGCACCTCTGCTCTCAATCACCACCAAACTGATTTTCACTCTCTATTCACTAACCATCTCCTTATTATACAGAGTAGAACTGCTCTCAATCCAGAGAGATGGAACCTTTACTTTGTGCTTGTGGAAGCCAATCTCTATTTCCTTGTAATGACAGTTCTCCCTGATAAGTGTTTGTACCTTGGAGACCTGGGCCACAGATGATAATCTATCAGTGTGAAGGATGACAGAGCTACTGGTCATGTTGTCAGTTCAGTCTCCAGAGAGACTGCTGTGAAGATAAGCATCTGCATCGACAGGATCAGGCCTCAGTGAAAACCCCAGACAGTGAGGGCTCTGTGTGCTTCCTGGGTTGGCAGCATCTATAGGGATTGTCATGTCATAGCCACTTACCACTCTGCCCATGACTACTTTGTAAACACTGGAAGGTATTGTTTAGAGCTCATTTGGACCCTTGCTTCCTAACTTTCTTCTACAGGCTTGTTTTGAGCTATAACAGTCGTTCTTAACTTTCCTACAGGACCCTTTAATACACTTCCTCACATTGTTATGGCTCTCGGCCATTAAATTATTTTGTTGTTACTTTATAACTATAATTTTGCTACTATTATGAGTCATAATGTAAATACTTGTTATGCAGGCTATCTGATATGCAACGTCTGTGAAAGGGGGTTTGTGACCCACAGGTTGAGAACCTGTGTATCTTTTCGTTGCTGCAAACCTTAAGAATTAATTGAATATAATAGATGAATACCGTCAGTCCTCCTCACTAATTATCAAACCCCAGGGTGACCCTTCCCCACTCTTCAAACTTGAAATTAATCATAAGCCTCTCAACAGGCTTTTAGCCTTATGCTTACTGTTTTTCTGTCTAATCTTGGCAACTCTCCTGTCCATCCAAAACAATTATTTTTAGTGTAGCACAGGCCTTAACTTGTACGTCTTCTGTAAAGACTTGTGATGATTCCTCCTGGCCTAAAGGATCTGCTTCCTAGGCACCATCACCACCTTCCTGTCTAGCCTCATCCCTTACCAATTCCTCCCATACTTGAAGAACAGTTATTCTGAGCTCCATCTAGTTGCTCCCTGCAATTCATCCCTCGACTGGAGGAATGGACCTGTTTTATTCCTTCTGCCTGGAACACCTCTATTTCATGCAGGTAGATTCTATAAATCCTTTAGCTCCACATATTCCACAACACCTTACTGTTTTGCACAGCTAGATTTCACACTACCTATTTTGCAGCATATTGAGTTTTCCAGAGATGGCTGCAACCTCTCTCATTAAATATATTCTTTGG
Source organism: Rattus rattus (assembly GCF_011064425.1). Taxonomy (NCBI): domain Eukaryota; kingdom Metazoa; phylum Chordata; class Mammalia; order Rodentia; family Muridae; genus Rattus; species Rattus rattus. Next base: position 125,719,782 of record NC_046159.1, read on the forward strand.
AGTCCTCAGCTGCCGATGGATTCAGTTTTCATGTTGTGAAGAAACTCAGGTCTCATGGAGAGGCCATGTGTAGGTGCTGCAGCTGATAGTCTCTGTCCAGGTGCCAGCCTTGTGTGTTGGGCCACCTTCCACAATTCCATTCCCCAGCCATTTGAGTGTTTTTGGCAGAGATCCCAGACACTGCCTCAGAGAACTGACCTCAATGTGCTTTTCACAAATCTCTGATCCACAAGGCATTTGAGCATAACTAGGAGGTGAAATCACTCCCAAGGCCTATTATTGCACCGCAACAGTAATTTATATACTTTCCTTGATTACCCAGGTGTTGATTAGCCTCCCGTTCTCTGGATTCCCATGGTATCTTGAGCATCTCCCATCTGAACTCTCCACTCTGAACTGTCTTCACAGCTTACTCATCTCTCCCTCATGCTAGCTGTTCATTTTGAGGTCATACTCATCTCCTGTACCTGCGTGTTCTCAGTACTTCACAGAATGTCAGACATAAAAATAACTGTCCGACAAGGACTTGCTAAAAGCATCAGCATGGCAGGAATATTCTCGTCCAGCTTGCTCTTCATATAGGAGAGTGCCGCTGGGTGATGCAAGGGTTAATACATACCTAAGCTTTGTTCTGTTGCATTGTTCTATTGTAAAATATGTTTTCAGTCTCTGAATTTTTTATGAAAGCAAGACAGTGTCTGCACTGGAAGAACTACCCAGACAACAGGAAGGTTAAAAGGCCTAGGATATGCTTGAAGTAGCAATGATACTAGGGAATTTAGACTACAGAGGGACTCACGAATCGAAACAGTATCTAACTGACCTTTATCTAAGGCATGGAATTAATTATTAACCACACAGCCTGACCCAAACCTGCTGAGGCTAGAGTTGAATTCAGATTTCAACAGAGGCCTTTATGACGCGCAAAAGATCCAGGGAAAAGGGTAAGGGTATGATCCAGAGGGTTGAAGACAAGATCAATGAATAACGAAAAAATGGAGGCTGTTTATGGAGAAATCAACCCTTTCTTCAGGCAAACTAGACAGAAATGGAAGCACTATAATGCCTTGGTCAAATGGAAGCCTAAAAATAATACTTAACTGCGTTTCCTGATTAGAACTACAGATAATGACTGACAATTGGGTTTTGTTAGATGAAAAACAAGGATTTCTCTCAACACAACAACATTTAAATGAAGCAGACAAAGGAGACTGAGATTCAGATTAAGATGTCCCCCAAACAGAAAGTAGAGGCCTAATAACAACTATTTTGTCAGAAAAGAATACTTTTGAGACGCTCTTTTGTCCTACTCTGAATTTTCTTTCTTGAAGTATTAATATATAAAGACAATTGTTAACAAAATAACAAATTCTGACAAGTAGAGGAGTGTCTTCATAGAAAGCCATTTTGTGGTCAGAAGTCAGGGCCCTTACAAGGTTCACAACGAGTCTTTAAAGAGTAAAATACCAAATTGCAATGAATTCTGCCATGCCATGCTAAATGCTTTGATAATGTAGAATTAAATAAGGGAGAGATATACAAAAAGCATGAAACCTACAGAAAGTAAACATATTCATGATATAAAATCCATATCCACTTTAGTTGTGTTTTTCAGTGTCTGGAAATGATTTTTCTGAAATTTGAAAACTTTTGACTGTTTTATGAGGAACCTAAGTATTCCATCAAATGCAATCTCATACTTTCGCAGCAAAACCCAAATTCTGTTGAACTGATATGTGGTATGGTATAGAGTCATTTTCTATAGCAATTTCAATTCTTTTTACTTAAATTTCTTTCTCTACCTCCCAACGTGGCTGAGAATCAAGACCACAGTAAAATCCTGCCACCTAGTGACAAAAATTGTCATTTTTAAAACAGTTTTTATTTTTCCATTAATTTACTCACTGTACATCTTGATTGAAGTTCCCCTCCTCCCTGTTTCCCTTCACACAGTCCCTCATCCATCCTCTTCCCTTCTTCTCTGAGAAGGGAGAGGATCCCCCAGGTTACCAACCCACCCCACCCTCACTGAAAGATTAGGCACATCCTTTCCCACTGGGGCCAGACAAGGCAGTCTAGTTACTGGTACAGGATCCACATACAAGCAAGAGTCAGACCGAGCCCCTATTCCAGTTGTTGAATCACCCACATGAAAGCCAAGCTGCACATCTGCTGCATATGTGCAGGGTGGGGCATAGGTTTAGCAAATGCATGCTGTTTGGCTGATGATTCAGTCTCTAGGATGGGGAAGGCTCCATGGTGTCTATGAGGGTGACTCTAGCTGAGACTCCAAGCAGTCGGGGATATGGAGCTTGAAGTGGTCACCTTCTATAGCAAGGCAGGACTCCCTGTGGATGGATAAGGACACCAGTGTACCCCAAAAACCTTTAATCCATAATTTGTCCTGCCTTCAAGAAGTGCAGGAACAAAGATGGAGCAGAGACCGAGGAATTGGCCAACCAATAACTGGCCCAACTTGAGACCCATCCCATAGGCAAGAACCAATCCCTGACACTGTTAATGACACTTTGTTATGCCCATAGACAGGAGCCTAGCATAACTGTTCTCTGAGAGCCTCCACAAAGCAGCTGATTGACACAGATGCCGATGCCCACAGCTAAACAGTCAGTGGAGCTGAGAAAGTCTTAAGGAAGAGTTGGGAAAGGATTGAAGAGCCCAGAGGGGATAGGGACTCCGCACGAAGACAGAGTCAACTAAAAAATGTCATTCTTTATTCTGCATCCACATCAGAATATACTTTAGCTGTTAGCCCTAAGATCACTGCTAAGCTGGTAAGATGTCTCAACAGGCGAGGGTGTTTGTCACCACCTGAAGATCTGAGGTAAATTCCTGGAACCCACCTGTCTGGTGGAAGGATTCAACCAGTTCCTGCTAATTGTTTTTTCAGCTTTACATGTAGTTTATGTCACACACACACACACACACACACACACACACACACACACACACAAGGTGTGGTGGGGAAGAACAAATATTAAAAAAAATAACAACAGAGAAAAGGGTTTGAAAAGAGGAAACAGCAAGGATATTTATGAGAAGAGCAACAGGGCGTTGTCTGGAGAACGGCAGTTGAGGCTGCTGATCCACATACCCTTCACCAGAGTCCTCAGAGATCAAGGCAGCCACATCTACACATTCTACCGTGTAAGCTTGCTGCCCACACAAGTGTACTTTCTAGTCTTCAAGAATACCACCCTCTACTTTAAGTACTTTATTTGCTGAGGAACAAACATTAAGTTGGGAGTAATCCAAAACAACTGAAAGTTAGATGAGAGGACAGAGTTTTAAAGGATTAAGTCAGTAAGCTAAGAATGGAAGTGTAGTAAAGAGAAAGAAATGATGGAGACGGAAGGATGTATGGGTGGAATTTGGCCATAACTATTGTGTGCATTCACCTTTCAGACATAAAAGATGAAAACTGAAAGGCGGAATGACTTAAATCACGGCAAATTCTAATGCAGGGAATTTCATAGGCAAAAAGAGAAAACAGAGCAAGATAAAAAAGACACACAGAGGCATGAATTCCAGAGAACACATTTATTAACGACAGAAAACTTGCCAGCTGGGAAGTTCTTATTTTCTAAACCTCATGACTCAGGGACAGCGCTGATCACAGCCCAATACACCAGAAGCCTGCAAACTTTCTACTGTGCAGCTCTGTTAGTCTCTAAAGCAGGAGGTTATGGCAGACCCTGGGCTTAGACGATCTTCTGACCATCTGAAATTCTCCATAATTTATAAAGAAAGGAAATGGCTGGGCCCCGTGGATAATGTAGTAAGCTGATACCAGGGAAATGAGAGAGGACAAAGGTAGATATCGCTAGCATGCGGTGACCTCTGGAGCCAACAAGCCTTGCTTATGAACTCAGTGCAGTTCGTGCTATTATGCATACACTAGACAACCTTGGAGCTACTCTCCAGGGACAGCTTGACCAGTAGAAACTTAATCAGCAGGCAGACATAGAGGGAGTCATGGAGAGAAAGAGTGGAGTAAATAGATTGCACTGGTTCTCTCTCTGTCTCTCTGTCTCTCTGTCTCTCTGTCTCTCTGTCTCTCTCTCTCTGTCTCTCTCTCTCTCTCTCTCTCTCTCTCTCCTCTATCTCTATCTCTCTCTTTATCTCTCTCCCTGGTGTTTCTTGGATAAAAAAGAGTGAGAGACATTTTGCCAGGAATATGAATGGTGAGAAGTTTTTTACAACATGAATTTAGTGTAGGATGATTTGTATCATTCAGGCCTGTGGGAGTTGTCTTTTTTTTTTCTCAATCAAGTAACGTTGACAAACAGCATATTTCAGAGCATGCCTATGTATATAACCACATCATTAGGAACCAATTGGTAATGTTTCTTCATTCACGTGTTTAAAAAGTCTTCTCTGCCAGTCACTACTGGACACCAAGGATTCTAGGATAGATAAAAATCAGAATGATCTCTGCTTTCATGATATGCTTTGTGACTCGAGAAGTCTGGTAGTTTGAGTGAAAATGGCCTCCGGAGGTTCCTGTTTGAATACTTGATCTGCAGTTAGTAGATCTGTTTGGGAAGGCTCAGGGAATGTGGCCCAGTTGGAGGAACTGTGTTCTGGGTCTGGCTTTGAGGTTCAAAAGCCTTCCACGACCCTCAGTGAGTCCACTCTGCCTCCTGATTCAGGATGTAAGCTTTCAGCTGTTCCCACCACTATGCCTTTGCTCTACCACCATGGACCCCATGTCTATGAAACCATAAGCCTTAATAAATGCTTTTCTTTATACACTGTCTTTGGTAGTAGTGATTGTAGAAAGTTACGAAGACACATGATTTGTAAAATAATGGAAATAAAGAGATCAAAAATAACAACTCTCTAAGTCGTTGGCATAAAAGTATAGTAAGTTTACCCAAACATCCCATGAAACCACCCTAACAATTACCCTAGCTCTACAACTACAGGGGGAGCGCTCACTTCCTCTGAGTAAAGATGAATCAGAGTGCCAGCCAGTGCACTGTCAGTGTATATCCTGCCAAGCCTGTCTGTGGGAAATCTTCAGAGCCCATATAATCTCATACCCTAACTGGACAAGGAATGTGAAGTCTGCCTGACTTCGGAAGTGGATTTCACTATCATTGGGTTAAGAACCTATTGTCATCAACAATAGCTGCAAAAAACAAAATATCTAGATACATGCTTAACCAGCAAAGGAAAAGACTGATAAAATGAACATTACAAAACACACTGGTGGAAGAAACTAGAGGCAGCTAAAAATAGATTGGAAGAATAAAGTTGTTAAACTTTTATTACTGTCCAAAAGAATCTTAAAATATTAATGACATTCTTCCCAGGATTGGAATCCTGAAGTGCATAAGCAATGAAAAATTCCAAACGTCCAGTGCAAATGTGTGTGTGTGAGAGAGAGAGAGAGAGAGAGAGAGAGAGAGAGAGAGAGAGAGAGAGAGAGAGAGAGAGAAAGCGAGAGCTCCTCATCATCTAATTTCCAGACACAGTAAGATAAACGGTCACATGAGTGGCTGGAACAAAGCAAAGAAAAGGAAAAAGTCCCTGCATCTCCAAGCAACTAAACTCTTGACAAAGATGCCAAAGGGTTCATGGGAGCCAGGGCAGCCTCTTTTAAAAATGGTGCAAGGAAGACTGAATAGCCACACACGGAAGAGACCCCTGTCTGCTGCCCTGCCAAAACCCAGCCAAAACCGGCTTCAAAGACCTTCACGTTCAACGTCAAGATCTGGACCGACTAGAGGATATCATGGAGGCAAGACTTCAAGATATTAGCAGAAACAACGACAAACAGGATATCAAATTTAAAGCACAAAACAAAATGCAAATGAATTCAAAATAACAAACCCTGGTACACAAAAAAGGACAAAATCAGAGCAGTGAAAAGCCACTCAGCGTTTTTGCACCATTGTTGCTGTATCTGTGATTCCTTCCCGGAGAGTAGATCTGGTGTCTCTGAGCATCATCCGGGAATGGGGCCAGCCCGGTGACTCCCCTAGACCCTCCTGGGCTCCCATTACTGCCAGGCTGGGACTACCGAGGCACCCTGCCCAGTAGGCTGAGAAACGACTGTAGCCGCACAGCGAGGGACAGCTATTCTGAGACTACCCCTGGTCGTAGCGTCCGAGGTGTGACTTGACACTGCCGTAAGTTTAAAGTTAGAAAAATTAATCAAAACACATGTCTTGGTGAAATTAAAAGTTTTCAAAAACCTACAGAAGTCAAATCATATAATGAATCCCCAAGAAACTATCGAACAGCTTAGAATAATACAAACATATGGCCAATCTTGTGTCACAAAATTCTTGCATACATATCTTCTAGTTTGTTTTCACCCTTCCGCTTTTTGTTTAATGCATCTTATAAGTTCATAAGTAATTATTTCATAATATTTCTTGAAGATGTTTTATTTTAAAACATGAGCATAAAATCAACACAACATCTTTAAAAAATGATCAGTAATTTTTGGTGAGATGATCTGGTTTATATTTGAAGATACTCCTATTTTTCAATTGCCATCTCTATTTTCAATATTTAAAATATCGTTTGTATTTGAAGGATATAAATAACTTAATCGTATTTGCTCATTTTTTTTTCTTTGATTAGTTACGCATTCCTCTTTTTATACTTTCAATTGAATACAAAATGCTCCCTGGTGATTAGAGTCTTCACATTTCAGGGAGTAGTTACTGCAAGTGAATACTCACCACTAGGTGGCAGTGCACTATCAATTTTGTCGTAGTTTATAACCTGAAGAAGAAAAGGAAAATTTCCTGTACTAGTTCACGAAGCTCAACTTATAGAGTTTTCTTTCTTTTTGAAAATGTCAATAAAATTGAACCAACTAAACTTATTATGACTTTTGGAAATAGAATTATTTTATTTCATCTGTCTTTATTTTACAGAGAGGCGTCCGTTTCTTAATCCAAAGAATATATTTGTTTTTGATTAAATTATTTGATTAAATTATATGTTATACAATATATTATATGGCTTATATGTGATAATAATTGACTATTATATATTCGGGACTAAAACTTCATTGTAGTATCATCCCCTTCTTCAGCAATATTGAAAACACTTGTCTAGCCAAGGTGAAACTGTAAGTACATGATGTAAGACAATGTACAAAATGCCATGTGCATAGTGCTCTTATGTCCTGTATGAGAAATGAATGAACGGAAGATGCCTAGAGTTAGACAATTTCCTGGAAGGTCTCCTAGGACAATGATGCTGATGTTGGCGTGAATAAACAGTGACAGCAACCTCATGGCATCCAGCACTCTTAAGAATGTATTCTCTGAGATGGAACTGTAGTAAAGCGGTAAAGACTCTCTCCTTCGAGGTAGATAGCTCTGCATGTAGAGAAAACTTTTATTCCATATGAAATATATGAGATGTACAAGCTATGTCCAGTTCACACCAAAGTTGGGAAGGTAACGTGGCAAATGAAAACTTAAGTGCACTGAGTTTTGTATCTCTGGACTTTAAATTAGTAATGCGTTTCCTCATTTGTACCACTTAAACAATACAATGAATTAACTGACAATTCTTTGTAGTAGTAATTTGTGTCTCAGGACAGAGTAACTGATTGAACTCATCTATAACTTAATGGGGGTCTTAAAATAGATCTTTTTCTTTATTATAATAAACACATAAGAATGAGTTTATTTGTGGGGTATAACTGCTGCCCTCTTGTGTTTGATGATTGAGCTCTAACTTTGCACAGTTCTGATGTTGGAGACACCAGATGTGGCAGAACAGAAACAGAGCTTAGCACATGTGAAGAGAAGAGGGCAGAGCAGAGCTAGGCCCGTAGATTCAGGCTGGAACACAGTAAGAATCACCTTCAGAACAGTAAGAGAACTGAAAGTGGGAAAGGAGACAGAAATTTCTAGAAACTTGTTGGGAGGGCAAGCACTAGATATTGAAAGTCACACTTGTGTCAGTTTATCCCAGAGAGTGTGGAGAAAGGTAATCTCTTTGTGGCCATCATCACAAAGCAGACAAGAAGACACCACAGAGGGGCGTTGAGAAGCCACGGCTTTCTGTTCCTTCTCACTGCTCTCAGATGGGCATCTGGGCTACTCTGCTCGACACATAGTAAGAGGATTCCTCTTCTTCCTGGCCCTCATCACACTACATGCTTGAGAGCAAGGGCAAGTGAGCAGAACACACTTAGACACTCTCAGGGTAAAAGAACCTTGTCTTTATGTCAACTGTTCTCAGGAGTCATTTGGAAAAGTTGTCTGACCATGGGTAGTGACTTTGGGGACTTGGCAGCACTTGTGTTTCCCTTCTCGAGGGAAAAAGCAGAGAGTCCAGTTGGAGCTAAGAGTGGAAGTATTTCTGTCACAAGAACAGGAGAAGAGATTCCAGTTCTAACTTAACTGTCTCAGTGTCCAGATGGAGCAAGGTAAGCGTGAGTTCATTTTAGAGAGTCAAGCTTGCTAAACAGCACTAAAGTGACCTTCATTTTTCCAAACACACAATCACTGATTGATGTAAAGAGGAAGCTTCATATCGGCCTCAGAAATGCTGATCGATTCTGAAGTGCAACAGTCCTCCTGCTGAGTACGTTCAAGCCAGATGTGTTACGCTGTGGTGCTTTGACCAAGGTTCTTCAAAGAAAGGCTTATCTGTTCATTTACTAGTCAGATCAAGCAACCACAGTGCCCAACAGTGTGCTATAGCCAAGGACAGCATGGGTGTCACCATGCATTGTCTTGTCACCTGCCTCATGCTGTCCTTTTGGTGTCCTCTGGTGTTTTATTCCTCTCATCCCCTATCCTTCAGTCTGTCATATTTCCTAACTCACCAAGGGGCTCACCCAGCGAATGTAACTGACTAACAACTGATGAAGTGCAAATCGGACCAACATGGCCTCAGAAATGAGGCTCTTAACCACTGTGTGTGTAAACTGCAGTTCTCAAAGTGTCCTTAAGTCACCAACAGGAATATTATATGGAGACTTGTAAGCATTGCTCCCCAACCACTGAATTGGAATCGTTTCATGCTGCATTCCAATAAAAATCCAGTGAATCGTTTTAAACTGGGGTACATGCCGTCTCTGTTCTTAAAGTATGAAAATAAACTTTCAATTTTATTTTTACATTCCTAAATTAATAGAGAAATTTGTTTGAGAAATAAAGAATATAATGACAATATAACATTTGTGCCTTAACTGCCCTTCGCTCTACATGAGGAGTGGTTTAAAGTACTTTTATACTGGCTGAGACATCAAAACACACTGTTGAATCAAGGTTGAGTCTTTTACTGTCGTATTTTAGAGATGAAGAAGTTAAGACAGAGAGGAAAATAATTTTCCAAGTTGATATATCAAGCAACTAGTAAAGTGCAAACCTTTCCAACTAGGCCTCAGAAATTAGGTCTTCAACCACTATTCCTGTCAACCACTGGTTTGCAAAGGGTCTCCAAGCCACAGGCAGGACTATTATATGAAGACTTGGTAGCAATGCTAATCTCAGCTGCTTCCCAGCCACTGAATTGGAAGCGTTCATGTCAGGACTAACAATGTGACTTCACACAAACGTCCCAAGTGAGTTCAGTACCAGTTCAAACATGAAAAACATTTCTTCAGAGATCAGTGGTAACACTGTTAGGATATTTTCAAATTTTAACTGGTGGTAAACCATTGTGTGTATATATAGATACTTATCAAAGGTTTTCTTCAACCCAGCAACTTTCAATCACTTTTAATTATAATTTGTTACAATTAAAGTAAGACATACTGTTTTGGCTTAGGAGTCAAAGAGGAATTTTCAGATTTGCGTTGGTATACAGTAATTATTTCAAAAAATTATCTTTCTTCCTCAAACCAAATCCCGACATTTTCACTTATGATCCACCTCATGCTACTATACCCAGACCAGAGTCTCAGTGAGGGATAAAATCAGATCTCTTAGGGAGTGCTTTCTTCTGAAACTTTTCACTCAGCAACCTCTACCATGCTCGCTCTCTCTCTCTGGAAATAAATTTGATATTCCAGGAGGTTGAAATTTTTGTCTTCATCTTGCTAAAGACAAAACAAAAACAAAAACAAAAATCCTTGTTTGTTCTCATGTGTTTATATAGGCCAGCTCAAGTGGCACCTGACTCTCCACTGGGGTCAAAAGTGGACAAGGCTTTACCCTGTTACCCAGGAGAGCTATGCTGTCACCCTTAGTATATATATAGTAGTACCATGTAATTTGCATTTGTCTATTGAATGAATCCATTCAAAAAACAGCTAAATGTACCAAACAAGCAACATTGATATGCTCTGTTAAGTCTTGAACTCAATTCAGATGTTTTCCCTTATTTCTACCAGAAGATTCCCAATTTCCTGGAAAGGCATACAATAGAATCCAAATTTTGATTTACCCAATGAAGTCTTAAGCCTGCCTTAATTTAATTTCTAAATTAAAGCCTGTGCACCAGGGTAATTAATTGTTATTACTATCACAATATTTTGAGTACAGAGTTCATGGAAGACTGATATTCCTCCAAGGTAAAATGATTGACTTGCATGTCTTGGGTATGACCTGGGAGGAACTGACCATGTGAGAAGGCATGGCAGGGAAGCAGTCTCCTTCTCACCCTTCCTTCTGTAGACATATCATTCTCCTGAATAAGTCTTTGAACTTAGAGTTACTCAAGATGATTATGACGGAGTGGCCCGCAGGATATGCTGCCATGATTTCCTTCACCACAAAGAACTGATGACTTCTGTATGGAATTCTAAATGTCATATTTGCCATGAAGGCAGCGAAGTAAGAAACAAAGAAACAGAAGAATGATGTCACTGTTTTTAGTGCATTTATATGGGCTTCGGTTCTGGCATTTGACATCCTCTGAGATTCACTTCGCATCCGGTACATGTGCTTGTAAAGAGAAATGAATAACATAGAGGTGCACATCACAAACACAGTGAGGGGAAGCAGTAAGGTCAGGTTGATGAGGAGTAAGTTGTTATTTCTCATTAGCTTGACATTACTAATATTTAGTCTTGTGTTCCTCAGGATATACCCATCCTCAATTAAAGGGAAACCTACCTCTATACACACAGTTGCGGTCCCCAAAGAGGCCAGCAAGCTGCCCAGAAGCAGCCAAAATATGAGCTTTGAAATTCTGAATTTCAGCCAAAGAAACCAGGGCTGAGTGAAGCCTGAAATCTTGAGGCAGTAAAAGACAGAAAGACATGTGGCAAACCAGAGGCCAATCGAGCTGAAGAACATCCAAACGAACATTATCTTGGAACTATAAATATTTTCCTCATAAGAGTATGGAAAGAACACAGAGAAGAAGCTTTGTGTCATCAGCATGATCTGCAGCCCGAGTCTGGACAGCCCTGTGCACATCAAGAGGGTCGGCAGGATCGGGAATGCTCGGCTCTTGAACAAGTCATAACAGTTCACAATGATAAGGAATCCATTCACTGTAGTCCCTACGAAGAACTCTGCTGTCATGATGACCATGTGATAAATAGCTGGGAAAAAGAAAGTCATGATGAATCTCAGTGTTTTTCCGAACGACCTTAGATTCCTCCTCTTGATCGTTCTCCATGCAGGACCTTAGGGTCCTAAGGAATCTGGCTGGCTGCTGGCACCTGCATTGTAGTAGCGTCTTATGCATGCTTTTCTGTAAGAAAGAAAGATGTCTTTTCAGTGCAGTGATCATCATTGGAAACTGAGAATGCAAATCCAAACATTTGAATGATGGCTGCTCTTTTCAATTATATTCGGGGGTGGTATGTGCTATGTCTGATCTACTCTGTTTTCTGATTTGGTCTGATTGTGACTATGTTTCATTTTGGCTACTGCTATTATGGTTTTTTTTTCCTTTCATTTTTTTCCTAGTGCCAAAGACAACAGCCCTAGGGTACATGCTTAATTTTCTTTATTGTAACAATGTCCAATCTCAGATGTCACTTGTTCTAGCATATGTGGCTCTCTATCCAACACACTTTCAAGTTATAATACTTCTGGAAAACTTTAATAGAATTTCTTCTCTTGATTCAAAGGTAGGGCAGAGGAGGGAGTCTGGGAAGGATAAACAACATTGAAGATGTTTGAAGAAAGCTAACGTGTGTGTGTGTGTGTGTGTGTGTGTGTGTGTGTGTGTGTGTGTGTGTGTGTGTATGCATGTGTGTGTAGAGGAGTTTAAATGGAGTTAACCCTACACAGGGATAGCGTTCCTCCTAGAATCCATAGGTTGTCAATTTCTACTTCCAAGTGTGGGATACTTCCCTTGAGTTGCTTGACAGGGAGGTCACAGAAACTCATCAAATGATATAGGTTAGTGCTGCTCCATTCGTTTCTCACCAGAACTTGATTGTCAGGTCCTATCCCTGAAAATACCATGCACTTTGTCACTGAATTTAGAGAGATCAGGCAAGGGCTGACCTGGGAGTTTTCTCTATGTTGCCTAGCTTTTATAGCACCAGAGGCTGCAGTGTAGGCTGCTGGGACAGGAAAGCCATTATCAGTCTACTGGAGCCATGAATCTGGGAACTATAATAGAGACTGCTCTGGCAAGATGTGCCCATGGCTACCATAGGAGTATTCAATCACTTTCTGGTGGGATTTAAGGCACACTCCAACGGAGGGAACTTCTATCTGATATTATAAACCTGACCACGAACCCGTGACTAGGAAGGTAATAGGCTCTAGGGATGAATCAACTACCATTATTTTGCTAAATAGCCATAGTATCCATCTGACTTTTAATTATTTACTTTCCTTTCATACTCATAGACTTGTGTAGCTCTCAGTCCTTATCAGAGAAGCTTTGTGCTAACATGGGTCTGTGCAGTGCTCATCCACAGAGGGGACATTCCCAGTTGGACATATCTCAGCCTTTCCCAACCAAAGGTTTAACTCAGAAAAGGGGGTGGAGTGATTGTAAATGCTAGAGTAAGAGAGTGGAGTACTGGTGACTTCTGGATGTAACAAGAAGATTGTGCTCATGAGCTCATAGCAGCATGGCCTTAGAAGAACGTTGCTGTCTTTGAGTACCTGAACAAGAGTTGCACAGTATTAAGCCAGTCGACATTCCAGTATGGAGGTAGCAGAGCAAATAAACACCATTTCTGTCTGTAGAGAGTTGATGGCTAGGGGAGATGGGAGCAATTTTCTTTAGGTCCGTGGTCCCTGATAGGCTGATTAGACACCAGTAGATGCCATCCCCACCTTTCACCTGAGCATGTATGGGTAGCACTAAGCAGACTCAGTGGGTAAGGGAGGAGGAGGAAGAAGAGGAGGGGAGGAGGAGGAGGAGGAGGAGGAGGAGGAGGGGGAGGAGGAGGAGGAGGAGGAGGAGAAAACTTGTCTTTGGGAAAGGTAAATGGGGAGATTCACAGAGAGTTGAGGGAACAGGAGTGAATGTGATAGAAGTAAAATTATATACATGTATGGAATTCTCAGAAATAAATTTAAAATATTATATTAAAATAAGATAGAACAAAAGTTTCCCCCCCTTGAGCTCAACTTTCATCTAAGAAAATAGCCACATTAGACTCTGACAGCAATTTCTGGAATATAATGCCTTAAAACAAAAGCCCCTTTTTGTTCCCAAATATACTGTATTTTCATTGCCCTTGTATTGGTGGAATGTTGACAGGTGATCCTGCCATGCAAAATAGAGTGTTCAGTAATGTTACCAACCAACAGAGGCCATAATCACTGTGTTAAAATGAGCTCCCTCTCTGGGTTAAGAGGAGGCGTACACATAACCCTGTTCAACTCACCCTACATGCAGAATGTAATAAACTATTGCTACATAAGATGTCATCATCCTGGATGAATCAGATTAGACACTTGAGAAATGTTAGTTGCTATAAACATTACATATCTGTCATTGTAATGTACTTTATTATATCTTGTATAAAGCCTTTCTATCCTATGGAAAGGATAATATATATTATATGTTAATACATAATATACAACGAGTAATTATATGTTAATATATAATATTATATATTGTATATTGATATAATATATGATACATTAATATGTTAGCATGCATACACATCCCATGAATAAATTATTTCTACAGGAAGTTAAAAAGAGAAGTATCTAAGAACACTAAAAAAACAACAGGCAAACAACAGGATTTGCCATCCACTTTCCAGTCTCATGATGATGTCAGAAAGCCACAAAGTGGCTACTGTCTCGTGAAAGGAACTGTCATTATGCTGTGCAAATTCCTCTGTAAATGCTGGAACCCTTTCCATCTTCTACACTTTATAACTCAGCCAGATGTTGAAGGCTGAGTTCACCTTTGTCTCTTCGAAAATTCTACTTCTATGAACCATAGTGTGGGCCAGAATTTCATTCTGCCTGGCTTTTGGTCTTGGTGATTTTGTTTAGAAACCATAGTATCGATATTTGCCTCCTAAAAACATTGTCCCTTATAGGACAGGTTATGAAACTTCAGCAGAATTCTAAACACCTGTGAGTGTCCTAAGTCTGAGATGAAAGGAAGATTAAGGAGAGCACCATAGTTTATAGCTTAGCCTAAGTTAAGAGTTACCACTAAGCCATAGCATTATGTTTGGATAGTTTTCAAATACCATAGATCTGGATAGAATTCTTGCTTAAAATAAAAATTCAATCTCTCTCATCAGTTTTTCAACACTCCTGTTTTGGTTTTCTAGTAACTTTGTTTCAATAAAAGACCTTACTGAGCTAACTTTCTTGAGCCAATGAGAGGTAGGAGTTTGTATATAAATAATCCAGATGACAGGTCTATGTCAAATTATTAATTATGTAATGTAATGCTTGACAAAGGCCAACTCTAGGGGATTATGTATTAAATAGCAACATATTCAATATGGTTTAAATATACTGTTTGATCATACAAATATAATGAAAAATATATACTAATATGCCTCTACTGACTTTATATTTTACATAGCATTGGTGATCATTTTATATGTCCAATATATTTACAATTATAGCCAGTGTTTGAGTATATAGCAATTTGCATAATTTCTTCCTTATTTTCTAGGTTTCTTGTTCTAGAGTCTTCCCTCAACTTTTCATGGAACATTAGGATTAAAATGGATGGAGTAATACATAGTTAGACATTTTTTATTTTTGTCAAAAACATTAACATTGAAGTAAGTATAATTTTTCTGATGATTGTTGTGAAACTGCATTTTTACACCCTAACTCACAATGTATATATTCTAATATGATTTTAGAGAAGTTTCTTCTGATGTGATGTCTTAGATAAATACATAATCTGCTAGTTAGAACTCATCTCCATTAAGTATCGACATGCTTTAAAGTAGATTGACTGAGTCAGTTTTCACCCACCTTGTCTTTGTCTCCTTGACCCTGGTGCAGCTGCTTTCAGGGAATGGGCTTGATGATTCTCCTCTGAGATTTGAATTTCCAGAATCAATTTCATTGTGAAATCCTGGATTCTGGTTCTTATTTGCCTCTCTATGTGCACCGTTTAATTGGAGGCAATGGGTGACTTTGGTAAGAACTGCTCTAAAAGTATAATTGACATTGAGCTCCAATTAGTTTGCATTTGCATTTGTGATTTTCCTGTCATATGGCTACTGGTTTGCATTGACCCTGTCCAACCCCATCTTGGAAACAGAGTCTTAATGAAGAGCTTGCTCAGGCAGAGAGAAGGATCATGGTGACTGAGATAGTCTTACCATGAACAGCATTTTTTCTGAGTTTAGAGAAATGAAGCAAGCAAATCAAGAGAAGTGGTTTTCAAACTAAGAAATGTCTAGCAAATTTAATGTGACAGATTTCTTTTATTAGGACACTGGGTATTTATAACTAATTTTGCTTATCTAGTTTCAATGAATAAAAATTCTGATAAATACCCACAAGGTTCTTGAGCATCGGTATACCCCTAATAAAATTGATTGAATAGAGTCTTTTGATTCTAAGGTGAAGGACATAAATTATTTGGGAGACTAGAAGAGGAGGGCTGGCCACATGGCTCACTAACTAGAGGACCTTGCCACCAAGTCTGATGACCTGAGTTCAATTCCCAGAAGCCACATGGGGAAAGAAGAACACCAAACCCAAAAGGTTGCTCACTGATTTTCATCCAAGCACATAGGTACTTCCATATTGTAGATAGACAGATAGACAGAGACACAGACAGACAGATAGATCTCAAGCAGATATATACTTAGATACATGCAAGAAACAATAACCATAACAAAAAAATTAAAATTAAGTTGTACTTTAATTATTGATATTATTTCCAGGCATTTCCCTGTTACAGAATATTATTTTTACTTACTGTAATTGCCCGAGTGTTGTGGTTTTTAAACAAATCACCTTTGCTAGGCTAGGTGATTTACAGACATTGGAAGAAGACTGAAGCTATGTTTATTATTAGAGTTGAAAATATTTTTGTTGTTAATTCATCTCCTACATTGGATTTACCATCAAAGTTTTATACAAAGAATTGGCTTTTTAAAAAATTAAATGCAATCCATTAGAGTGGTTTAATTTTATGAAAATACTCAAACTTATTTTATTCCATAAGGCCTGATGCAAATTTTCACCTGAATTTTTTGTTATCAAGTAGTTGTGGGAAGGGAAAGGAGGAGTAGCAAGTCTTAAAAGGGATACTCACTGGCATGTTGGTAGCATTTCCCTTGCTATCTCCTTGGTGAAACTTTGTGGAGAAACTGTCTCAGATTGTCTGCTTTTGGTATCTCTGCATGACTCTTTTGAGTTATGTATGGTGTCTTATTATGATTTTATTGAAAAGTACCAGTAGATTGTCTACATAGATTTTGAGCTGAGAGATGATGTCAGTTTTCTTTTTCTGTGGTGTCTATGTTTCCTCCCTGAGTTGGTGGAATAGCAGCAAGCATTGGAAGTGTGACAGAGACTCCAAGCAAGGTAACCTCTCATACTCCCACCCAAATCTTTACTCTCACATGTGCTACATTGCATAGATAAATTATTCCACGAAAAGGTAGACACCAAGTCAGAAATTTGATAAATCTATTTGGCTTTGATAACAGTTCATCACTGTGGTTGCCACAATAGTAGCAAGTGGTCATTGTTCTCCACAAATGTAGTTTCCTTTCCTACACAGGCACCATTGCTTCACTGTCTCAGGAAAACTGTAAATGACCTGTGGTATGAAAGCAATGGAGAGCCTGAGGCTTGAGGACAGGCTAAGGAAGGACTTGAATGTAGGTGGAGGTTTGTAACGGATGAATCTTTCCTTTTAGGAAAATAACTTTGGAAGGTGCAGGGAAATAATTATACACAGTACTTCGTCAGCAGATTGCTACACTATTAACCAAAACAACACAGGACATTCTCAACGGAACACTTTCTTAGGGGACCAAAAAAACACACTTCAAACCACTTGAGAATCACAGTAAAATTTGCTATAATCCACTTCCCCCTTTATGTAGAAATAAGAAGAAATTAAGATGACATTTTCTAGGACGATAGTTCTGTGAAGTGTTCAAACTAGGACTTTGGTCTTGATTGTTAGCACATGTGATTATCAGCCAATGCCGTGGGACTAACAGAGTGAGTAGCAAGAAAAGCCCAGACATAATTTAACAAATAGTATTCGTTTACTACATCTGTGAAAAGCAAGGCATGACTAAATTCACATGCAAGCCATAGGGTGCTTCTAAGGAAAATGGTTTACATTCAGTCGCTGTTTGTTCCCTTTACAGAGCAAATCATTGCAGACTCTAAAGGGCTGAGTTTTTCCAGATTACATAGGTAAATACTGGCAGAACTTGTGAAGTCCCCCTTTCTGGAGTCCTATACCCTCCCAGGTAAAACAGATATCTATGAACAAAAGAAGAAAATCTGTATCTCAGATTTTGTCACTGGAGAAGACTGATATTTGGCTAAAACCTTGAAGCAAGTAGTTTACCTTGCACAATCTGTGTCTCATCCAGGTATGATAAAGATTGTGTGATACAATATTTGCTATTCAGAATATTCTGCATGTATTCTATTACACCACTAACATGAAATCGGTTGTAGCCCATCACCAGAAGTAAAACAGCCTAGAGCAGCATGCATGGACTCAGGAAAGTAAGTTGCAAGCAGAAAGCATGAGAACATATTTATTCCAGTTTGCTTTGTCTTGCTGTAATAAAACACTGACCAAAAGCAACTTGAGAAAGACATCTTATTTACTGTTACAGTACCAGGTAAAATTCCACTGGGAGACTCTAAAGGGCACACAAGTTATTCCAAATTACACAGGTAATCTGGAGAATCCTGGGGGGAATTCAAAGCAGCAACTTGGATGCAGGAACTGAAACAGAGGCCGTAATAGAGCACATAAAAACAAAATTTTGTTGTCAGACAATGTAGGTTCAAGACATTAACCTTTGCTGTCTTCAGAAAGTATTGTTCTTTCAACACAAGCAAGCTCTTGTTCCCTCTGCTACAGCTTATGTGGAGTTTGAACCTTTTGCCGATTTAACTAATAAATAATTCATGTGTTTTATAAGATCTATTTTTCTAATTTTCAAAATATATGTTATTCTAACATTCACATTGTATATGATTTTGCATGCATTATTTTGTTACTTTTATTAGTTTACTATTTTTTTTAATATTTGAACTGATATTTAGGATTTAAAAATTTTTTATTAGATATATTTCTTTACTTACATTTCAAATGTTATTCCTTTTCCCAGTTTCCTGTCCATAAGCCCACCTCCCTTTTGCCTCCTCCATAAGGGTGTTCCCCCCATCTACCTTCCTTACCCCCCCCACCCGACATTCCCCTGCACTGGGGCATGTATGTATATGTGCCTGTATGACTTTTCCTGCAGCATAGGCACATGGGTACTTGTAGTAGCCAGAGAGAGTTAGGTTCTGTGGAACTGGGGTTACAGTAGATTTTGAGCCACCTGATGTGGGTACTGTGAACCAAACTTGGGTCTTCTGCCAGGGCAGCTAGTGCTCTAAGCCTCTCCAGCCATCACATTACCTTATATAAGGCAGATTCAGAAAATACAACTCTTGGTGCAGTTTAATTATCATGCTATTTTCTAGTAAATGAACATAATAATGCTTATGTATACTAATTCATATTCTCTATTTTATTTTCCAAGTTTGAAATTTTATATGAAGATTTATAATACATTTTGAATGTCAGTGGAGAAATACACACATTATTTCCAATATTTAAAGCATCTTTACGATGGCAGTCCAGCATTAAGATATACACATTTTATTAATTTTTAAATTATTTTTTGTTCTTTCATAATCAACACAAGGATATTACTAGTAAATTGGCCATAATGTAATCTAAATCAGTAAGGTACTAAAAGTAATCACTAAATCATAAATCTCAAGAGAGACTAAGTGATAATTTTGCAGAGGTGAAGTAATGTGCCGTCGTTTCCAGGTTCATGCACCTAATCTTCATTTGTTATAGAGGTAGTTTGTGTATGCACAAGGATGCATATTTACATGGGGGTGAGTCGCAGTTCCTGCCATGCCTACTTACATGTTGACTCATAGTCTGTAGGTAAATGCAGGTTTTGCTCTATGTAAATGAGTTAGATGATGGGCTTTTTTACTAATCCACATTTACATGTATTTTCTGAATTATTACTAGTAACAGCAAACCTAGTTAATAAACATAGTCCTTTGTTAAAAAAAAGTACATCGAAACTAAAACATAAAACATAAAACATAAAAGCATGAGGAAACATTTCCACAAGTGCGCTACTCGTTGCTATTCTTTGCCTCTCCGATAGAATTGTAACAAAATGATAGTCTGAGAGAACACTAAAGTAAGTTCTCTAATATGTAGAGAGAGATAAATTCCTCAAGTTGTGTGCATGCTTTGAGTGATGGAACTTTAGCGGAGTCCAGGAAGAGTTGGCAGCCATGGTGAGAGAGGTGTAGCATTCAGGAAAACAAAACACAATTCTCAAGGTAAAAATGGATCCACACCAGACTGAGGATGATAAACGTCTGATCCATCTGGCACCACTAAAGAGATTCTCCATAGACACAGAACTCTGGATATGTGCTGTACGCCTTTACAACAGTTGCCAATGTAACATTGGTTTTCTTGTTTTGCCTTTTTTTTTCAAATTTAACAGTTTTGTGTGAAATAAATTAAGACATGTCTCTTTACTTTGCTCCCCTTGTACCTTGCTGTGAGAATATTAGTGTGGCCTCTAGCATAATATATTACTTTTCAATGTAGAATCTTAAATAAAAATTACCTTAAAAATAAAGAGTTTTTAAAAGAACAGAGTTTAGCTGTTACCTTAAAAACAGCTGTTTACAGAATTTTATTCAAACACATAATGTTTAATATGTTTATGATAACATAATATATAAAATGTTGTTACATAGTTATATAATTATATATTACCTAGTATATTATGTTACATGTTTTTGGAAGCCAAGGCATTGAACTATTCAAATAATTATTTTTTGCTTTTATATCCACATAGATTTTTTTTTAATTTTATATACAAATACATTGTATTTAAATGCCAAGAAGGAGGAAGCCAAGTAAGAGAAACACATGCCACTTCTAGACTGCTCTTCACATCTCCTCCCTAGTGTTCTTTGACCACCATTTGATTGAATTCTTTTGGAATCTCCCCCTCCCCACTTCTTACTTTGATCTCTCTGGAAATGTCATGGGCCCAATGAGTTAGTGAGAAAAGACTGATATTAAAGGCTGCAGAGATCATATCACTCCAAGTCAGTGTTCAAAACAAGCCATTCCCCCAGCACACTAAACGGAAATGCCTTTACCTCCGCCTTCTTTATTTCCTCTCTTCCCAGGCATAATGAATGCTGAAGGGGGTATTCTCCTTCACTGGTGGGAAGGGCAGGTCCTCTCAGAACTAACAGTGAGAGATCTTGAAGAGACAACCTTTTTAGTCTTGTACAGGGTGGGTTAGCAAGATGTCACCTGATTCAAGGGAGCTTGGAAGACCTCTATCTTTAGAAAGACAAGAGTTTGCAATAGGAAGGGCACTTTGTCTTCCAAGTGGAAATTCTGACAAGAGAAATAGTGTGAAGGTCTGAGGATGAAGCGAGAGGTGCTTAAAGATGAAGAGCAAGCCCACATGCCTAATAAGAACCGCACTTCTCTTTACTCTGAAGGGTGCAAACAAATCACTTTGCTCTTCTGTGGGAAAATCAACAAATGCTATTGGCTTGAGCAAATGGTTGCAAATGTTGTTGCCTTAGATTATTCTCCCTAGGACACAGTATCAAATGTTATTAATATTTATTAGAAATTACTTGGTACATACTTCAAGGGAATCCACATGGCACGAGTAACAAGTCTTTGAGGAACTGCCAGAGAGGAGATGACATTTACCAAAAGAAAAAGATGTTCCCTCATACAATATTCAGCCAATGCAGTTCTTCTGAGTGATCAGCAAACAAGGAAGTGGCCATGTAGCAGGCTATGAAGAGCTGGAAGAAGGAGGGTATGGTGGGGAACCTGAGGAGTTTGAATATTTAAGACAGAAATGCTTCCAGGTATCCCTGGTTTATTGATTATGTTCCTTCTTGCATAATAGCTTAGACAGCTGGAAAAATAAAACCTAAAAAATTGCTATTCATTTGGATAGCAACAATACTGTCGAATATGTCATTTTAACCCTTTTGGTCAATTACAGTACTTGTAAAATTGTTCAGCTAATTTTTGTGACTTGCTGCCACCTATTGATAAGAGAGCAGTATTACAATTTGTGTACTGATATCCCCCAAACCCAATAGAGCTTTGGATGTCTGACTGAAGGCTCTTGTTTGTGAAAATTTAGAGTTAAACTCAGTTCAAAACTGCTTTTGTCAACATTAAATTAGATAAGTAGGGTTTTGAATTTTAAGAGTTCACAGGTCACTTGGCCAAATAAACTTGGAAGCAATTACTGCCATGAAACTAAGACAGGGCATAAACAAGAATAGAACTCACACTTAAGGATACATAAAGATAAAACAAGAAATTTGGAGTTCAGATCCCAGAATCCGTGTTGGTTGACTCACAACACATTACTCCAGTTCCAGAGACATCAGGTGTCTCTGGGCACTCGTGTGAAAATATCTACTCACATACGTACACATAACTAAAAAGCAATAAAATAATTTCAAAAAGTGAATTGTGAGTTGAAACTTGTAATTACACAATCCAAACTATAGGAATCCTAGTGCACGGTAGGTGGGATAGAATAAAGTAAAGACTCGGATGTGTGGGATTTGGAAGCTAATTACATGATTCTGAATCTCAGCTAAGATCAGGAGTGAGGATACAGACGTCTCATTTAATTAAGGAAAAATCATGGGAGAATAGTTTGCCTAAGAATACAATATTGCCAAGCATGATGGCATACACTTACAATGCTAAAGTCAATTAATAATACCTGTATTAGTTTGCATTCTCTAGAGTAACAAAACTTATAGAAGGAATTATTTATTTTTTTATTGGATAATTTTATTTACATTTCAAATGTTATTCCCTTTCCCGATTCACGGCCATAGCCTCTTATCCCATTTCCCTCCCCTTCTTCTACAAGGGTGTTCTCCCTCCCCAACCACTACACCTTCCCGCCACCCCCGACAATCTCCTACACTGGGGTGGTCCAACCTTGGCAGGACCAAGGGCTTCTCCTTCCATTGGTGCCCAACAAGGCCATCTTCTGCTACATATACAGCTGGAGCCATGGGTCTGTCCATGTATAGTCTTTAGGTAGTGGTTTAGTCCCTGGAAGTTCTGGTTGGTTGGTATTGTTGTTCTTATGGGGTTGCAAGGCCCTTCAGCTCCTTTAATCCTTTCTCTAATCCTTCCAACCAGGACCCCATTCTCAGATCAATGGTATGCTGGTAGCATTTACCTCTGTATTCAACATGTTCTGGCTGTGCCTCTCTGAGACAGCTGTATCAGGCTCCTGTCAGCATGCACTTCTTAGCTTCTTCAATATTATATTCTTTCAGTGGCTGTATGTATTTGGGCTGTATCTCCATGTGGGGCAGGCTCTGAAAGGCCATTCCTTCAGTCTCTGCGCCAAACTTTGTCTCTAACTCCCTTCTTACACATATTCTTGTTCTTCCTTTTAAGAAGGAGTGAAGCATCTGCATTTTGGTCATCCTTCTTGAGCTTCATGTGGACTGTGGATTGTTTCTTGGGTATTTCAAGCGTTGGGGCTAATATCCACTTATCAATGAGTGCATACCATATATGTTTTTCTGTGATTGGGTTACCTCACTCAGGATATTTTCTAGTTCATTCCATTTGCCTATGAATTTCATGAAATCATTGATTTTTAATAGCTGAGTAGTACTCCATTTTGTAGACATACGACAATTTCTGTATTCATTCCTCTGTTGAAGGGCATCTGGGTTCTTTCCAGCTTCTGGCTATAATAAATAAGGCTGCTATGAACATAGTGGAGCTTGTGTCTTTGTTGTATGTTGGGGTATCATTTGGGTTTATGCCCAGAAGTGGTATAGCTTGTCCTTAGGTAGTTCAATGTCTAATTTTCTGAGGAACCTCCCGACTGATTTCCAGAGTGGTTGTACCAGTTTGCAATCCCACCAACAATGGAGGAGTGTTCCTCTTTCTCCACATCCTCGCCAGCATCTGTTGTCACCTGAGGTTTTTTTTTTTTTTTATCTTAGCCATTCTGACTAGTGTGAGGTGGAATCTCAGGATTGCTTTGATTCGTATTTCCCTGATGACTAAGGATGTTGAACATTCCTTTAGGTACTTCTCAGACATTCAATATTCCTCACCTGAGAATTCTTTGTTTAGCTCTGTACCTCATTTTTAATAGAGTTTTTGGCTCTCTGGAATCTAACTTTTGAATTCTTTGTATATTTTGGATATTAGCCCTGTATCAGATGTAGGATTGGTAAAGATCTACATAAAGATTCCCAATCTGTTGGTTGCCATTTTGTTCTAATGATAGTGTCCTTTGCCTTACAGAAGCTTTGCAATTCTATGAGGTTCTATTTGTCAATTCTTGACCTTAGCGTATAAGACATTGGTGTTTTGTTCAGGAATTTCTTCACCAGTGTCAATGTGCTTGAGGCTCTTCCCCACTTTTTCTTCTATTAGATTGAGTGTATCTGGTTTGATGTGGAGGTCCTTAATCCATTTGTACTTAAGCTTTGTACAAGGCAATAAGAATGGGTCAATTTGCATTCTTCAACGTGCTGACCTCCTTCCAGTTGAACCAGCGCCATTTGTTGAAAGTGCTATCTTTTTTCCATTGGATGGTTTTAGCTCTTTTGTCAAAGATGAAGTGACCATAGGTGTATAGGTTCATTTCTGGGTCTGCAATTCTATTCCACTGATTTACCTGCCTTTCTCTGTACCAATACCATGCAGTTTTAATCACTATTGCTCTGTAATACTGCTGGGGGTCAGGGATGGTGATTTCCCTGGAAGTTCTTTTATGGTTCAGGATAGTTTTTGTTATCCTGGGTTTTTGTTATTCCAAAAGAATTTGCAAATTATTCTTTCTAACTCTGTGAAGAACCGAGTTGGAATTTTGATGGGGATTGCATTGAATCTGTAGATTGCTTTGGCAAGGTGGCCATTTTTACTATATTAATCCTGAAAATTCATGAGCATGGGAGATCTTTCCATTTTCTGAGATCTTCAATTTCTTTCTTCAGAGACTTGAAGTTCTTGCCATACAGATCTTTCACTTGCTTGGTTAGAGTCATACCAAGATTTTATGCTATTTGTGACTACTGCAAAGGGTGTCATTTCCTTAATTTATTTCTCAGCCTGTTTATCCTTTGAGTAGAGGAAGGCTACTGATTTGTTTGAATTAATTTTATACCCAGCCACTTTCCTGAAGCTGTTTATCAAGCTTAGTAGTTCTCTGGTGTAACTTTTGGGGTCACTTAAGTATACTAACATATCATCTGCATATAGTGATATTTTGACTTCTTCCTTTCCAATTTGTATTCCTTTAACCTCTTTTTGTTGTCTGATTGCTCTGGCTAGGACTTCAAGTACTATATTGAGTAAGTAGGGAGAGAGTGGGCAGTCTTGTCTAGTCCCTGATTTTAGTGGGATTGCTTTAAGTTCCCTTCCATTTAGTTTAATGTTGGCTACTGGTTTGCTGTATATTGCTTTTACTATGTTTACGTATGGGCCTTGAATTCCTGTCCTTTCCAGGACTTTTATCAGGAAGGAGTGTTGAATTTTGTCAAATGTTTTCTCAGCATCTAATAGAATGATCATGTGTTTTTTTTTTCCTTTGAGTTTGTATGTATAGTAGATTACATTGATGGATTTCCATATATCGAACCATCCCTGCACCCCTGGATGAAGCCTACTTGATCATGATGGATAATCATTCTGATGTGTTTTTGGATTGGGTTTGCAAGAATTTTATTGAGTATTTTTGCGTCAATATTCATAAGGGAAATTGGTCTGAAGTTCTCTTTCTTTGTTGGATCTTTGTGTGGTTTAGGTATCAGAGTAATTGTGCCTTCCGAGAAGGAATTTGGTAGTGCTCCATCTGTTTCTATTTTGTGGAATAGTTTGGACAGTATTGGAATGAGGTCTTCTATGAAGGTCTGATAGAACTCTTTACTAAATCTACCTGGTCTTGCATTTTTTTGGTTGGGAGACTTTTAATAACTGGTTCTACTTCTTCAGGAGTTATGGGGTTGTTTAGATGGTTTATCTGTTTCTTATTTAAATTTGGTACCTGATATTTGTCTAGAAAATTGTCTATTTCATCCAGATTTTCCAGTTTTGTTGAATATAGGCTTTTATAGTGCAATCTGAAAATTTTTTGAATTTCCTTAAATTCTGTTGTTATGTCTTCCTTTTCATTTCTGTTTTTGTTAATTTGGAAACTCTCTCTGTTCCCTCTGGTTAGTCTTCCAAGGGTTTGTATACCTTGCTAATTTTCTCAAAGAACCAGCTCCTGGTTTTGTTGATTCTTTGTACAGTCATTTTTGTTTCATCTTTCTTGATTTCAACCCTGAGTTTGATTATTTCCTGCCTTCTACTTATCTTGGGTGTATTTGCATCTTTTTGTTCTAGAGCTTTTGTGTGTGCTATGAAGCTAGAAGTGTATGCTGTCTCCAGTTTCTTTTTGGAGGCACTCAGGGCTAAGAGTTTTCTTAGCACTGCTTTCATTTTGTCTCATAAGTTTGGGTATGTTGTGCCTTCATTTTCATTAAATTCTAAAAAGTCTTTAATTTCTTTCTTTATTTCTTCCTTGACCAAGTTATCATTGAATAGATTGTTGTTCAACTTCTGTGTATATGTGGGCTTTCTGTCATTATTGTTATTGAAGACCAACCTTAGTCCATGGTGATCTCATGGGATGCATGGGATTATTTCAATCTCCTTGTATCTGTTGAGCCTGATTTGTGACCAATTATATGGTCATTTTGGAGAAGTTTCCATGAGGTGGTGAGAAGAAGGTATATTCTTTTGTTTTAGGGTGAAATGTTCCATAAATATCTCTTAAGTCCATTTGGTTCACAACTTCTGTTAGTTTCTCTATGTCTCTGTTTAGTTCCTATTTCCATGCTCTGTCATTGATGAGAGTGGGGTGTTGAAATTTCCTACTATTATTGTGTGAGGTGCAATGTGTGCTTTGAGCTTTAGTAAGGTTTCTTTTATGCATGTAGGTGCCATTGCATTTGGAGAATAGATATTTAGGATTGAGAGTTCATCTCGGTGGAGTTTTCCTTTGATGAATATGAAGTGTCCTTCTTTATCTTTTTTGATACCTTTTAGTTGAAAGTCAATTTTATTCGATTTTAGAATGGCTAATCCAGCTTGTTTCTTTGGACCATTTGCTTGGAAAGTTGTTTTCCAGCTTTTTCCTCTGAGGTAGTGTCTGTTTTTGTCTCTGAGTTGTGTTTCCTGTATGCAGCAAAATGCTGGGTCCTCTTTACGTATCCAGTCAGTTAGTCTATGCCTTTTTATTGGGGAGATATTAGCCCAAATGCTTGAATTACCCTAGATGTACAGAACACATGAAACTCAAGAAGAATGACCAAAATGTGAATGCTTCACTCCTTCTTTAAAAGGGGAACAAGAATACCTTTGGGAGGGAATAGGGAGGCAAAGTTTAGAACAGAGGCAGAAGGAACACCCATTCAGAGCCTGCCCAACATGTGGCCCATACATATACAGCTACCCAATTAGATAAGATGGATGAAACAAAAAAGTGCAGGCCGACAGGAACCAGATGTAGATCTCTCCTGAGAGACACAGCCAGAATACAGCAAATACAGAGGCGAATGCCAGGAGCAACCACTGAACTGAGAACGGGACCCCTGTTGAAGGAATCAGAGAAAGGACTGAAAGAGCTTGAAGGGGCTTGAGACCATATGAACAACAATGCCAACCAACCAGAGCTTCCAGGGACTAAGCCACTACCCAAAGACCATACATGGACTCACCCTGGGCTCCAACCTCATAGGTAGCAATGAATATCCTAGTAAGATCACCAGTGGAAGGGGAAGCCCTTGGTCCTGCCAAGACTGAAACCCCAGTGAACATGATTGTTGTGGGGAGGGTCATAATGGGGGGAGGATGGGGAGGGGAACACCCATACGAAGAGAAGGGGAGGGGGAGGTTGGCCCAGAAACAGGAAAGGGGAATAACAATCGAAATATAAATAAGAAATACTCAAGTTAATAAAGAAAAACAATAAAGATGGAAAAAATATTAGATCATCAGGAAAGGTGTGGTATTGTATTATGCTGGAATGAAAGGTGATGATGAGTAGTGAAGTAGGGGAGAGAAGATAATGAATTTAGAAAAGTGAATGTAGAGAAATTTTAATCTAGCGGCATGGATGCTCTGGTAAAGGAACACATCCAAAGACAAGGTCTGTATGACCCAGCTGGATTGCAGAGACACCACACACCTTTAATCCCTCTGGCTTGAATACAGACATGTCCTTAGAATGCACTTTTAAGGTAAACTTAGTTTTTAGAAGGAAGCATCCATGTTTGAAACTGATTCCTAATTGAGGGGCAGACAAAGTGATGAATCAGAGAAAGATTTGACAGAACGAGTCTGAGATAGTATATACCCAACTCTCAGCAGAACAGACAGAAAAGAGAAGAGGTGATTTAACACACACACACACATACACACACACACACACACACACACACACACACACACAGAGAGAGAGAGAGAGAGAGAGAGAGAGAGAGAGAGAGAAAGAGAGAGAGAGGTTTACTAGGATAGTTTTAAAGAGATAGATTACAGTTGAGGACAGAATGACTCAGAGGATGACAAGGAGCCAGAAAATTTGAACCGATTGTCAGAGTTAGTTTGGAGCCAACCAGAGCAATTCAGTTGGAAGCAGAGAGAAGTCAATTAGAATCAGTCTGCTTGGAGAGGAGTTTGAACCATAACAGCTGAGTTAAATCAGCCAGTAGATTTCGGATAGCGGAAGAAAGGGTGAGTTTATTCAGCAGTAAGCCTCTGAGACAAAAATTACATCTGGTAAATTACCTTTACAAGTCAGAAATGTAAAAATTTTGTAGATGAACCCAGAGAAGTTTCAGTACCATAGACAGAGACAGCCAGAGCACCTGCATTCAGGTCTTCAACACTACTGTTAGGTAGGTCAAAAGTTCATAGTGAAAGAGTAATGCGGGTTTCTCAGACCTTATACTCAGCAGACTTATGAGTTAATAGTATTTTGAGGAACAATTCCTATATTAACTTTTAAGCTTGGTCTGCTGAATAATTTTCTCACAGTTATGACATAGAATGCTATTATTATAGAGTCTGATCATCAGAAAAGGAAGAGAGAACATGTAGAGGGAGGGTTACACAGAATTATATGTGATCAATAATATGTTGTTTCAGAAGACACAGTTGCTAGAAAGATGATTGGTAAGAAACAGAAACTCAGTCAAAAGAAGGATGTGCACAACAGAGTGAGTATGGTAAATGCTATCTTCATAGAATTAACTACTATTCATTGTTATTGTGTACTGTTGTCATCAGATTCATCTATACCTCCTTGAGCATGCACATTCACTTAATATAATAAGTAGAAAAACAATGATTCCACAGCCTGCTCTAAGCATTTATGGATTTGATTCTCACCAGGAAACATACCATGTGGTATTTTAAAGAGAAGAGTAATGCAAAATCAGATTTCTACCATCTTTATGCTTATTTCCAAGAGAATGGTGTGAAGTCGGTTTCCAGTAGCAATGCTTCTTGTCAATGTCCAATTCTTGGTATTGTGTGCTCAGGAACATTTTAATCATAATATGGCTACCTTCGGTTCTATTTTCCATTCAGCAATGTTGCAGCCATTGAGAGCAAAGTTAGTGGCTCTAGGGGCATGGGCAGCTTCCTAACCTCCCTTTCTTTTCTGGTCAGAATCCAATACACTGAAATTTCTACATCCAAACCTTGCAATAAAAATCATGTGCATACAATTTCTCTATTAAATCCCTTTCTATACTCTGACTAATACAGGGTTTTCCACTATATTAATGTCACATATATGTTGTCCCTGGTTCAACTCTGTATTCAGTAAATCATGCCTGTCCTAAACGAATGTTTATTTCCAATTTCATAAACATTTTTAGTTTTGTTGTGAAAGTAAAGAAGATTGTTTTTAGTTTTGGCCCTTACTCTAGTACATTGTTTTTTAGAGATTATCAGGGAAATTTGTCCATATTGATTTGTTAAAGTAATTTTCTCATTCTTTTGTAACAGGGATTTTATGAAACCTTGTGAAAAGAGATGATTCTGCCACATCCTTTTAGAAACTGTGTCATATGCAACTTGCATGGAGTCAATGATATACATGTTCTAAAGAAATGAAACCTGAACATAGTGATTCATAGTTTCCTGCAATCTCTAATTCCCATGACATACTCTGTTATCTCTACCTAATCCTATTATTACAGTTGTTCAGTAGTATATGACTTTTGCATAACTGCCTAGAGTTGAAACTGCCACTCAATAGACATAACTTGTAAGTCTAAGGAATAGGAGACAGGAAACCCGGCTTCCTAAGGACCACAAGTATTGCATTTTGGATTTGATATTATAGAAGAAGAGACTTCTTTTCAAAGGCTTCATCTGCTTGCAGTCTATGATTAGGGCCACCTTCAACATGGCCATTACAAAAAGGTGCATGGTTCCTCAACCTAGCAATTTTTGGCAGCCTTTTGAAGTAAATTATAGTCTTCTCTGCTTATTTCACAACACTGTCCCTTCACCTTCCCAATTAAGTATCACAGTGGTAAAATGCAAAACAGATTAAGTGTCGTTCGGCATGGCTGCCCTTTGTGAGGCTTGGCTGATATCGAAGTGTGGGTCTGAAGCAAATTTTAATTTGAAAATAAGATATGGAAATGATAATATAGAGGATAAAAAGAACCAACTGACTCAATTTGAGGCTGTTCTGGAAACACATTGATTTGCTTTAACATGCTTATTATGCTTTTACATGCGTGCCTGTGTCTGTGTGCAACTGTGTGTGTGCATATTAATACCAGGGAATGTATATGAGAACCAGAGCTCAACTTACTGCAATTGGTTCTGTCCTTCCACCATATGGATCTGTGGAATCCAACTCGGGATGTCAGAGTTGGGAGCAGAAACCTTAACATGCAGGTGTGTCTCACCTTTCCCAGACAGACATGTTTTAACAGGCAAACAACTGTTTGCACCTTCTTATCAGGGTAAGTCTAGTCAACTGACTTGAAATTTCTTTTATTTTAAAGACAAAGTTAATACTAGCTTTGGTCTAATAAAATTGATCGAGGGATTAGACAAAAACAATACATGTGAGGTCTTACCAAACATGGCATAGAGAACTTGTTTTTATTATTGTCAGTGTTAGTATTTTCAGTCTTATAAATGTGTCCTGATTGGTTTGATGTATATTTGTTCAAGGAGAAATTTTTACTAGGGAGATGCAGTAAAACACACACACACACACACACACACACACACACACACAGAGAGAGAGAGAGAGAGAGAGAGAGAGAGAGAGAGAGAGAGAGAGAGAGAGAGAGAGGAGGGAGAGAGAGGGAGGGGAGAGGAGGAGAGACCTACTTACTTCAGCGAGGCTAACCATAGCAAACTAAAGTAACACTTACACCATAGTCTAACTTGGTGAACCAGTGAGTTTCTTGGGTGGTAACTATCAGAAATACAGATAAGAAGTTAAGAAGTTAGTTATAGGAGTGAACACCACTCAACAGAACAGCTCTGTCACCAAAAGACCCACCCAATACAGGTGATGACTCACAAAAGCTGCACCCGCATAGGGACTGACACGCTGGTACAGGAGTGTGGTTTGCTCCGACTTTATGAGAAACATGGTACTCGATGAAACTCTTATGTTTGACCCAAGTTTGCTCAAAGAAGTGGACTGGAGTCACAATACAACTATATTTTCTCTAGCCACTTCTCCAACGCATCCTAGAGGAAGTTTGGTTTTGAGGTCTCTCTGTACTGTGGCCTTAAATAAAGGGTTTCTTAAAGGTATTGGGTCAGTCGACAGAGACTGGCGTAATCAGCTCGGAGCAGTTCGTGAAATCTTTTGAGCATATGAAGAGGTCTGGGGATTACTATGTTACAGTTGTAGAAGATGGGACTCTAGGACAAATTGTGGCTACAGCAACTCTGATAATAGAACATAAATTCATCCATTCATGTGCTAAGAGAGGGAGAGTAGAAGACGCGGTCATTAGTGACGCGTGCAGAGGAAAGCAGCTTGGCAAACTGTTACCAACTCTAACTTTGCTAAGCAAGATGAGCTGTTACAACATCACCCTTGAATGTCTACCACAACATGTCAGTTTCTTCAAAAAGAAGTTTGCCTATACAGTATCTGAAGACAATTACATGTGTTGGAAGTTTCTAAAGTAAAACCCACCATCAAGAGGTTAATGCTACAAGGCTTTAGCTGTTTTAGAGTTCATTTTTGTTGCTGTAACCCAGGGAGCTTCCTACCTACTAGACTGAAAAAATGCTGTGAGTGCCAGTGTAGTGCCGCAAGAAGATGCCTGTGGGTGCCGGGAATACAAATGAACAAAAGGGGGGGATGATTTTTAACCAAAGGAATATATTTCCAACTTGAATCTTTTCTTGCATTGTATTTTTCAAGAGTTTGTCTTCATTTCTTGCTAGTCAAGAGTATGGGTTGTAAACAGTTAATCTGCTCTATGCTGCTTGTATGAATATATATATGTATATATATATATTATATATATGTATATATGTGTGTGTATATATATTATATATGTGTATATATTATATATGTATATATATTATATATATATATTACGGTGCACCATTTCTCACATTACAGTGAGTTGGACTCTTTTGTTATCATGCCCACCAGGTCCATCTTCGCACATCGTTGATCCTAACCCTGCACACAACTTGGACAGTCTTTTCAAAGCAACCAAAGGAAAGAAAAATGGGACAGGGTACAACAGCTTAAATATCTATTGCACTAAATATGTAGTTCTGTACAGATACTGTACCACCTGTCTCATCTGTCAATGATGTTAGAATTATCCAAGGGCAGAGACAGAGATCCAGGGTCCTTTCCATGAGTGAGTGATCAGCCCCCAGTGAGGCTTCCACCCAGGTTTCTGTATCTTCAACATCTGAAGCCTTTGAATCACAAAAATGTGTGGTACTGCCTTTGGTACAGCTTTAAAAGGATGGTAGCTTTTTTATTTAATATGATTATAATGGTACTATTATTCTGACCATTGTCCTATTTTATTTATATTAATGATTTTTTTTAAAAAAAACAGAATCAGATACTTTACTAATAATAGTTCTAAACTTTTGCATTCCATGTTATTACATAAAACTTGTTTATATGAAATAAAAAAGCTGCAGCCCTGGAGTTCTTTGCAGTGTTCAGAGTATCTCTCTTCTCTTCAGCATGGCTGCTCAGAATTTCCCCAGCTGCTTCTACTTAGTTATGGAAGGGAGTTAGAGAATCATGGAACTTTCGATTATTCCAGACATGTGACATTTTTGTTTATCTCCAGGGTCCCATGAGTCCACCCCTTTCTCCTGGAGAGAAAGCTTCCTTAGGAGGAAATTGCTCTATAAGACTGAGGGAAAGTAAATCTCAGGAAATGGTCAGAATATTTAGAGATTGCCCAAGGCCTCTGTGTGTGTGCTTATCTTTTTCTGCCACATTCCTTATATTTTGCTAATGCATGACCTCTAGCAAACATTACCAAACTTTTATGCCTTGGTAAGGCCCCCTTGTTAGAATATGCTTCCATGAGTTCTTACTACCTTATTACGTCCCACCCAGTTTAAATTTGACGTTATGCATGCTATTTAAACTATCTAAAAATGAATATATTATTGCCTATCAATGGGAAAGTACAAAATTAAAAAAATACTATGAACATACTCTATACCCTTTTATATAACATTTAAATGCTAATAATTGACAGACTACTTTCTATGTTGTATTAGGCAGCTATACAGCACGATGAAAACTACCTTAGTTGAGCTATTTAAAAAAGGGAAAGACTTAATTTGCATCATGGATTTAGAGGGTTCAGTCCATGGTCACTTAGTCCTGCAATTTTGGGTTGACGGTGACACAATCAATATGGTGCAGACACGTAGCACAGGGCCAGTTCTCACGGTAGCCTGGAAGCAAAGAGAAAAAAGTAAAGGAGCAGACTCCCAAAGTCTTTGTAAGGGCACCCACCCCTTGTAATCTACCCTCTTTTCAATGATTCCCTCCTACTAAATAAGTTTTATCAGCTCCCAAGAGTGCTTAAAGTTTGGTAATCAAGTATTTAACACAGGTGACTTGGGAAGACATTACATCTAAGCGATCCTAGCTAGCCACAAAGACCATGCTGAAATCTCTTCCTTTGTGGTATCACAAATGAGAATTAGCAGAGAGACAGATAGATTCAATGTTCAGACCTGGAGGTTGAAGTGGAGAGTAGTTATGAATTGTCATAGTATTTCTCTTTAGTGTAGAGATTCTCAACATGTGAGTTGTAACCCCTTTGAGGGTCAAATGGCCCTTTCACAGACATTATATGTCAGATGTCGTACCCATCAGATATTTACATTATGATTCATAACAGTAGCAAAGTCACCGCTATGAAGTAACAATGAAAATAGTTCTATGGTTGGTGTTCACCTCAACATGAAGAGGTGTATTAAAGGATCTCAGTATTTGGAAGGTTAAGAATCACTGCTTTAGAGTGACAGAAATGTCTTCAAATTAGATGTTGGTGATTGGATGAAACAGAAAATATGTTAATGTGAGCTAAGTTATGTGTTAAAATTTGGTGGACCTATGTATATACTATGCATATGTAAACATAGGTATGAAATTCTAAAAAAATGAAAATAAAAGTAGTTGAATGTCATCAAGATATCTTAAAATGGATTTGTATCGACTATATCTGGTAAATTTAAATTGAAATACTGTGAGTTAAGCATGGCAGAACAATAATTTGGGGGAGAGAGAACTGGAATCGGTATGTGGGAGTGAGCATCTCTAGGCTGAGCTAAAAACCTAGGATAATAAAACTTCCAGGAATCTATGTGAATTGCTCTAGCTAAAACTTGTAGCAATGGGGGATATGGAGGCTACAGTGGCCATCCCCTGTAACCAAAAAAGACTTCCAATGGAGGGCCTTGGATAACTACCTAATCACAAAACTTTAGACCCACAATTTATCCAGCCTACAAGGTATGCAGATGGAACAGAAATTGAGGGAACATCCAACCAATGACTGGCCCAGCTTTGTATTCATTAGAGAGAGTCCACCCTTGAAACTGTTAATGATATTCTGCTATACTAGCAGATAGGAGCTTAGCATAACTGTCCTCTAGAGGATTCACCAAAAACTAATGGAAACTGATACAGAGACCCACAGCCACGCATTCAAAGGAGCTTGGGGGAAGTCTCTTGAAGGGGTGGGGGAGGGTTGTGGGAGCCAGAGAGGTCAAGGACAGCACAAGAAAACATACACAATCAACTAATCTGGGCCCATAGGGGCTGATTATAGAGACTGAACTGCCAATGAGCCAGCCTGCATGGGGTGGACCTAGCCCTCTGGACATATGTCATAATTGTGCAGCTTGGTCTTCATGTGGAACTCCTAACACCAGAAGCAGGGACTGTTGCCTGCTCTTTTGCCTGCCTTTCCATCCCTTTCCCCTGTGTTTCCTTTCCTCAACACAACAAAAGAAAATGTACCTACTCCTACTACAACTTGATTTACCAAAATGGGCTGAGATCCATGGGAGGCCTCCCATTTTCTGAGGAGAAAGGTCTGTATTGTGGGAGTTGAAGTGGGGGAGGGGAGATGAGAGCAAGGAACTGGGAGTCGAGGAGGGAGGGGAAGATGCTATCTGGATGTAAAGTAAAAAAAAAAAAAAAAAGAAAATAGCAGAACAAGATCTAAATTTACAAACACCTTTTAGACTGTTTTGAAAACCTAATCTACTTCCAGATACAAACCATGCATTATGTTATAAGTTATAATCTTGAGGCTCAAATGCTTTGTGATTTAGAAAGAATTCAATATAGAAATCACATAAACAAACCCAGAGTGTCACATAGCATCACCACCTGCTACAGCATTTCATTTACAGCTTCTGAAAGAAACTAAATTAAACAGAGCCATCACCATCCACTAGTCAGTTACTGATTTCAAAAGCACTTCATATTGTATACTTGAAATACTCAGTTCAGTCTCAGAGTTAATTCCTGTGTGTGGATACTTGTTGAAAGGGTAAGTTACACTCTTTTTCAATTACATTCAAAAGAACTGTAGCACTTAAAATCATATTTAAAATCATATTGTTGAAGCAAATTTAATTTCTCCATCAACCATTTTAAAATTTGCTTTTGATTTATGACCATGCTAAAGATTGCACTTTTGAAAGTAAGTTCCTAGTCTTCTAGAATTCATTTGTTAACAATGAGTTATTTTCCCACATTCAAATACTCAAATTTGATATTAAAAAGAACTCACTGCAATTATATAGTTCAATTCTCTGGTACAGTTGGTCAGAAAACAATGCTGTAATCAAATATTTTTTTTAATCAATGTAGGAATCATGTTCTATTTTGGGGCTAGCTCTTAGTTAAACATTAGTGTGTTTGAGATAGCTGAAGTCTTGAAATTTGATCTATAGTAGGAGGAACAATCACTCCTACAAACACACACACACACACACACACACACACACACACACACACACACACACACGTCAAGATCCTAATCCAGCAATGTGTATATTACTTCCTGTGTAAGTTACTTCACATGGTAAAGTAACTTTGTAAGAGGTATTAAATTATGGCGGAAGATTTTTCTAGGCAAATTGGCTGTAATCCCAACTCCTCTTTAAAAGAGAGTCAGGACAATCAGAGATTTAAAGAGTGGCATTGGGGTCAAACAGACAAGAAGCTACTGCCTTATTGGCTCTCGAGGTGACAGAGAAGCATGAAAGCCAAGGAATGCAGGAGGTCTCTTCAAGCTGGGCAAGGCTCACAAGACAGTTTCCCCCATCATCCAGTGTCTCCAGAAAGAATTCAGGTTTGGTTGAAAACAAGTTGCTTTTAAAATAGACTCCCTCCCCTCTTTTCTGGTCCTTTTTTTCTCATTTTCTTTCCCATTAACAATAGGGCTTTGCTTCATAGCCTACTCTGATTTGAAAGTATAATCTTTTTACTCAACATTCTGAATTGTGAGGCTGTCGTCAGATGTTTAGAACAAAAGACTGATCTCTTGGAATCTAAATAGACTAGTCAAAAGGAAGAGTTGTAGTGAGGGTATAGAAAAGTGACTTAATCGATGTAAATAGTGTCTGCTTCCCCTGGATCCATCCTACAGAAACTACCAGGAACTTCCAGATTTTATAGAGAAAGGAAACAAAGAAGAAGGTTGGAGCATGCACAGTTGAGAGCAGATCGTTTTGGTCAGACCAGTGGTCTGAATAATCATTACCCAGCTGTTTCTCTAAAGGTGTTACTGTTTCCATACTCTGTGAGGAGCAGTGTAGTTCCCAAGGGTGATTGCTCTAATACTTTTGGTCCATTGCTTCCACCATGAGGTAATTGGTTCTGTGAGGTGTGCCACTGTTTGTGTGTAGTTTCAAATGCTTGTCACCAAGATGTTAATTGATTAGTCCTGCCATTCTTAGATGGCAGGGTAATCACCGAATAGTAACACTTTTAAAATTAGTTCTTTGAGTTTGAAAATAGTCAAAAATATGGATGTCTTAAAAATGAGACATGAAAATATATTATGGAAGCATAAAGAAAGATTTCAACATTATGCAAGTCTAAACCACAATGACTTAGCTAACATCCAACACTGATTAGAATGCCTGCCTTAAAAATAGAAACAGAAAGAACTTTACAAAGAATCAACAAGACTAAAACCTGGTTCTTTAAGAGAATTAATATGATAGATAAACCCCTAGCCAAACTAACTAAAGGGCACAGAGAAAGTATCCAAATTAACAAAATCAGAAATGAAAAGGGAGATATAACAACAGAAATGGAGAAAAATCAAAAAGAAATCATCAGATCCTATAACAAAAGCATATACTCAACAAAACTGGAAAACCTAGTTGAAATGGATGTTTTTCTAGACAGATACCACATTCCTTAGTTAAATCAAGAGCATCTAAATTATCTAAACAAGTCCATATCCCATAAAGAAATAGAAGAATTCATTAAAAATCTCACAACCAAAAGAAAACCCAGGGCCAGACAGATTTAGTGCAGAATTCTACCAGACCTTCAAAGAGGACCTGATACCAATATTCCTCAAACTATTCCATAAAATAGAAACAGAAGGAACACTACCTAACTCTTTCAAAGAAGCCACAATTACTCTGATACCTAAACCACACAAGGACCCAAGCAAAAAATAGAATTTCAGATCTATCTTGCTTATGAATATCTATTCAATAATACTAAATAAAATTCTTGCAAACCAAATCCAAGAACACATCAAAACCATCATTCACCATGGTCAAGTAGGCTTCATCCCATGGATGCAAGGTTGGTTCAATATACAAAAATCCATTAACTTAATCCACTATATAAACAAACTCAAAGAAAAATTGACATTATCATCTTTTTAGATGCATAAAAAGCATTTGACAAAATACAATACTCCTTCATGTTAAAATTATTGGAGAGATCAGGAATTCAAGAATCATACCTAAACATAATAAAAGC
This sequence comes from Rattus rattus, assembly GCF_011064425.1. Taxonomy (NCBI): domain Eukaryota; kingdom Metazoa; phylum Chordata; class Mammalia; order Rodentia; family Muridae; genus Rattus; species Rattus rattus. The sequence goes on from NC_046159.1 coordinate 125,758,003, forward strand.
AATTTCCTGCAAACTGACAGCCAATATCACATTAAGTGCCACTAAAATCTGAGACAAGGATGCCCACTCTTCCCATATCTATTCAATACAGTACTTGAAGTTCTAGCTAGAACAATAAGACAACAAAAAGAGATCAAGGAGATACAAATTGGCAAAGAAGAAATAAATCTACCAGACCTTCAAAGAGGACCTGATACCAATATTCCTCAAACTATTCCATAAAATTGGTATCCTTCTTTGCAGATGATATGATAGTATATATAAGCAAACTCAAAAATTCTACTGGAGAACTTCTCCAGATGATAAACAACTTCAGCATAGTGGCTAGATATAAAATTAACTCAAATAAATAAGTAGCCTTCCTTTATATAAATGATAAACAGGCTGAGAAAGAAATTAGGAAAACAACTCCCTTCACAATAGCCACAACTAATATAAAATATCTTGGGGTAACTCTAATCAAACAAGTGATAAATCTGTATGACAATAACTTCAAGTTTCTCAAGAAAGAAACTGAAGAAGATCTCAGAAAATGGAGAGATCTTCCATGCTCACGGATTGGCAGAAGTAGCAGTAAAATTGATCATCCCATCAAAGACAATCTACAGATTCAGTGCAATCCCCCATCACAATCCAAACACCATTCTTTAAACTCATGGAAAGAGGAATTCTCAAATTCATCTGGAAAGGCAACAAATCCAGAATAATGAGAACAATTCTTAACAATAAAAGAATGGGTGAGGGAATCACCATCTCTGACTTTAAATTCTGCTACAGAGCAATAGTGATAAAAACTGCATGGTATTGGTACAGAGACAGACAGCTTGATCAACAGAATAGAATTGAAGACCCAGAAATAAAACCACATACTTAAGTACACTTGATCTTTGATAAAAAAAAAAAAAGCCGAAAATATGCAATGGAAAAAAGAAAACATCTTCAATAAATGGTGCTAGTCTAACTAGATGTCTGTATGTAGAAAAATGAAAAGACACCCATATTTGTCACCTTACACAAAGCTCAAGACCAAGTTGATCAAGGACCTCAACATAATACCAGATACCCTAAATTTAATAGAAGAGAAGTGGGAAAGAACCTTGAACTCATTGGCACAGGCAGAAATTTCCTAAATAGAACTCCAATGACTCACGCTCTAAGATCAAGAATTGATAAGTGGGACCTCATGATACTGAAAAGCTTCTGTAAGGCAAAGGACATAGCCAATAAGGCAAAATCAGTATCCTACACACACCTAATAGAAGGCTAATATCCAAAATATACAAAGAAGTCAGGAAGCTAACCACCACAAAACCAAACAACTCAATCAAAACATGGGATACAGAACTAGATGGAGAATTCATAACAGAGGAATCTTGAATGGCTGTGAAGCACCAAAAGAAATGTTCAAAGTCCTTAGTGATCAGAGAAATGCAAATCCAAAGGACCCTGAGGTTCTACCTTATATCAGTAAGAATGGCTAAGATCAAAACCTCAGGTGACAACACATGTTGGCGAGGATGTGGAGAAAGAGGAACACTCCTCCATTG
>NC_046159.1:125762049-125787872 GCF_011064425.1 Rattus rattus
TGTTTCCCCTCTTCCTCTGATTATGTGTCTTTCTGACCTTTGTGTGTGTGTGTGTCTGTCTGTTTGTCCGTGTGTTGTGATGTGCTGTTTATTGCTGCTGTATACCTTTCATTCTCCGTGAGCTGTCACTGTGTTCTTTCTTCTCCCCACTGCCTTCCCTATTTGATCACTCCTGGAGTAATAATGGCTTCACATAGGCTTTTGAGTGCCCTTATGTTCAGCTGCAATGAACCACATAAGCCTCCCTGTCTTTTTTCCTCTTTGGGTAAGAGAGTCTTTCATCTTTATTCTGTCAGTACTGTGGCTAACATGACTTTGGGAAAAAGCAAGGTTGCTCTTGCTCAGTCAAACGTGGAATTCGTAGTATGTGAATGCGATTGTTTACTGTGTTCTGGATGATGCACTATACTATAATAGAGTAATAATAAGAGACTACACATTTTTATGTAATTAGAGATAAAGAAAGACATAATTACATAGTTTGTGTTCATTGTTTTAATAACAGTAAATTATCATGTTTATTCATAATAGCTACTCGAAACCAGGAACTAGACAAAGTATCTCTCCTTCCATTGCTTCAACCACACACAAGCACACGTACTCTTGATTCTTAAACTCTGTGTAGTATTATTTTCACTCCTGTTGTACAGGAAAACTGAAGTGGGCATGAGCATGCTGTTCAAAGTTACACACAGAAGAAGTGTGTGTAAGACCTGTAATCAGAGCCCAGGTGGCCTGTGTTCCCGAAGTCATTGTCCCAATTGTGTATCTTACTCTTTATTTCCCAGTGATATTTTAAAAAAAATTTACAAGTTACATGAATATTGATGAAGGCAACACACTTACATTATTCTTTCATCTTTCCAACAATAAAACTGTGAAATCAGAATTTATACTGTTTTATTAACACTGTGACACATGATAAAACATTTTATTGCTCTTTGGTTTCTTTCCATATACCCTTAATATACATACATGCTTGAAGTTCCAAGATTAATTTTCACTGAGGGGTGAGAAACATTTCTAAGTAATGTTCAGTGTTTTGCATGTTAATTCATTTCATTGGAGAGTAATTGGTTTTTGGTATAAGCCTATTGTAAACTCATAGACTGACAACTGTACACTTTACACTGAGAGGAAAAGAAAGGCCTACTGAACTGTAAACTCTATGTTTTCTGGGTATCATATAAGTGATATTTTTCTTCAAGAAAGTAACAAAATTTATTCTATAGATTTTGCTAATTTAATTCACAAACATCTGTCTATAATTTGATCCTGATTATATTTATTATATCATTCGTGAAGGTTTAAAAGATAAAGCAAGATGATTGATATTTATTTTTCCCAATTTAATTTGTAAACTGAAACAACAAAAAGTAATAAATTAAAAAAAGAAATCTCTGAATTTTTCTACCTATATTAAGTTAATAATTACCATGCAATCATAATATCCTAAGTAAGAGGCTAGGTTTTTATCTTTTACTTTGTAATATTGGGTGCCTTTTTGACATAGGAAAACAAAACTTACAAACAAGTTTGTATACCAAAGAGAACTTAGTTCCCAAATCAGTTAATGATTTCAATTTTGAGACATGGTTTAAACTTTTTCTTTTGTTCTTCTCTTACATATGACATCCAGACCACAGTTTTCTCTCCCTCCCCTCTCTCTAGTTTCTCCCTCCCACCTCCTTTCTCTCCCCAGATACCCTTCTTCTACTGTCTGTCCTCAGAAGAGAACAAGCCTCCCAGGGAAATCAAGCAAACACTGCATAACAGGCTAAAACGGATCGGGCACACACCATCACATCAAGGCTGCACAAGCCAACCCAGTAGGAGGAAAATGGTTCCACAAGTAGGCAAAAGAGTCACAGACAGCCTCCGCTCTCACTGTTACGATTCCCACACAAACACCAAGCTACTCAGCCATAACATATATGCAGAAGACCTAGGTCAGACCTCTCTACGGGGTCTCCTAACTTCTGCTGCAAGTTTCGAGTCCCAGTCAGTTGATTCTGTGGGTATTTGTCTCATGGTGTCTCTGACCCCTCTGATTCCACCAACCCTCCCTCCTCCTCCCCATTCCCCTCCTCTCTCCTCCTCCTCTGAGGGACTTCTGGAGTTCTGCTTAAAGTTTGGCTGTGGGATTCTGAAACTGCTCTCATCAGTTGCTGCATGAAGTTTCTTTGATGATTCCACTAGGTTCCAGTCCCAGAACAATGCAGGTAGGACAAACTGTAGGCTGTAGGTTTTGTAACTGGATTGATATCCTAATCCCTACACTTGAGGCCTTGCCTGGTTACAGAAGATGGGCACTTCAGGCTCCATGTCCCCTATTACTAGGAGTCTTTGCTAGGATTACTTTCATAGATTTCATGGAATCTCCATTACACTAGTTTCGCCTTGCCCCCACAATGCCCCGCCTCAATTCCAGTCATTTCTCCCAGTATTTTCTCCTGCTTACTCCCACTACCTGATACCTCCTGCTCATAACTGCACACATCCCAAGTCCACCCACAAGAGCTATACTCTTTCCCCTTCCCAGGGGAAACTTTTTGTACCTGCTTAAACTCTCCTTGTTACATATCTGGGTCTGTGGACTGTTTTTTTTTTAAAGCTAATATCTACTTATAAGTGAATTCATACCATGTTTGACTTTCTGGGTCTGGGTTACTTCACTCAGGATGATTTTTTTTTCTTGTTCCATGTACCTGAAAATTTCATGAAGTCATTATTTTGAACAGCTGAGTAATACCCCATTGTGTAAATACTACATTTTCTTCATCCATTCTTTGGGTGAGAGACTTCTAGGTTCCTTCCAGTTTCTGGTTATTAAAAATAAAGCCGCTGTAAACATAGTTGAGCATGTGTCTTTGTGATAGGATGGAGTGTCCTTTAGGGATAAGCCAAGGAGTGGTCTATCTCAGTCTCGAGGCTGAAGGACTCCCAATTTTCAGAGAAATTGCCATATTGATTTTCGAACTGTACATGTTTTCACTCCCACCAGCAGTAGAGTAATGCTCCCCTTGCTCCACATCCTTGCCAGCATGAGTCGTCACTTATGTTATTCACCATTGTAATAGCTATAAGATGAAATTTCAAAATAATTTTGGTTTGCATTTCCCTGATGGCTAAGGATGTTCAACATTTCTTTACATGTTTCTCAGCCACTTGAGATTACTCCGTCAAGAATTTTCTGATTAGATTTGTGCCCCATATTTAAATTGGAAGATTTAGTTTGTTGATGTCTAGTTTTACGTATTGTGGATATAAGCCCTCTGTTAGATAAGGGATTGGTGAAAATCTTTTCCCATTCTGTAGGCTGCTGTTGTGTCCCATTGACAGTGTTGTTTGCTTTAAAGAAGCTTGTCAGTTTTTTGAGGGCCCATTTCTTAATTATTAATCTTAGTGCCTGCACTATTAGTGTTCTGTTTAGGAAGCTGTCTCCTTTGCCAATAAGACAAAGTATTCTTCATGTTTTCTTCTATCAGGACTAGGGTGTCTGATTTTATGTTGAAATCTTTGATTCACTTGGATTTGAGTTTTTCGCAGGGTGATAGGTATCTATTTGCATTCTTCTATTTGCAGACATCCAGTTAGACCAGCACCATTTAGGGAAGATGATTTTTCTATGGTATATATTTGGTTTCTTTACTAAAAATTAGATGTCCATTGGTGTGTGAATTTATATCTGTATCTCTGATTTGATTCCGTTGATCAGTGTGTCTGCTTTTATGCCAATACCCTGCAGTTTTTACTACTACAGTTCTGTAGTACAGCTTGAGCTCAGAGACTGTGATACCTCCAGAAAATGTTTTATTGTGGAGGATTGTTTTAGCCATCCTGGTTTTTTTATTTGTTTTGTTTTGCTTTGCTTTCTACATGAATTTGAGTGTTGTTATTTCATGGTCTGTAATGAATTGTGTTGGAAATTTGGTGGCGATTGAGTTGAATCTACAGGTAACTTTTAATAGGATGATCATTTTTACTATGTTAATTCTACCAATCCAAAACCATGGGAGACATTTCCATCTTCTGATATCTTCCTCAATTTTTTTTAAAGACTTGAAGTTTTTATTATACATGTCTTCCACTTGCTTGGTCAGTTACTCCAAAATATTATTTATGCCTATTTTGAAGGGTGTTATTGCCATGACTTTCAAAGACCTAATACCAATATTTCTCAAACTATTCCACAAAGTGACATAGAAGTTCGTGAGGCCACAGTGACCGAGTCTAGGCTGTGGAGGCATTTCTGCTAATAGATTGGTCATTCACCTGTTTTCCTGATGGTTTACTAAGAGACAATTTCTCTTCCATACTAAAAGGAGTAAGTATATAATTTACAGCAGGATTTCTTAGTGCTTGTGGTCTCCTCTGTCTCCTGCATCGAGTCCCACCTTGTCTTTACAGTTCTACAGGGAGAACTGTGATCTGAATCCAGCAGGTCTCCCCAGGAAACCCTTTGTTCACCAAAGTCTCTTTTCCCCTCAGGCCAAGACTGGCCAGGGTAAAGTCCTAGGTGATGGATCAGGGGACTCTGGGTCTGAGACTTGCAGAGAAAAATCTCTGAAGAATTCATTTTAAAACATTACACACACACACACACACACACACACACACACACACACACACACACACACACACACACACACTTACACAAGGGTCTGCTTTCTTTACAGAGACAACTAACCCTCTACAGACTCAAATGATTCTTGGGTTTACCAGGAACCAGGAAAGTCTTGTTGTTTGCTGAAGAATCCTGGGCCGGGTCAGCACTAGACAACCTAGTCAGCTCTAGGATTCACACACAAATACACTCAGTCTCTCTGTTCATGAAGAGCAGACACCGCACTAACATCAGTTACTCTCTCCTCCTGCCCCCACAACTCATTAATGAATTCTAAGACAACAAGGGCATCTTCTGGGAAACAGGTTCACCCGAAGAAACAAAGTGAAGCAGCAGAAAGAGCTGAAAATTTAAGACTGCGTCTATCCTGTCAAAGGAAATGATGGCTCAGTTATAAAATGCTTGCCCTGCAGTAATAAGAATTTGATTTCAATCCCCAGAGCTCATTCAAAAAAGCCTTCTTGTAATCATAGTGCTTGCTGTGATTCCTGGACCTCAGTGGCCCAACTTCCTAGCTATTTCGTAGGTTAGCAAGAGTGATCTATATTAAAATCATGTCACCAGTGCTTGAGAAATGACACCTTAGGTTGGCCTCTAGTCTCCACATGAAAAGATGTGTTTATAACCCAAAGGTGATGTCTTTTTCCTCTAATCTCAGAATTTAAGGGGCCAAAGGAGGAGGATTCTAAGTTCAAAGGCAGCCTTATCTAAGATGAGGCACCCTACAGCCAAAGAATAACAAAACAATCCTTTGCAAACCCCACCAAAACAGTCTAGATTTCTTGGAGAGCTTGCATTCCCAAACCCTGTGTCAGAGCTTAATCCCAGAGCTCCTGGCAAGCTATACTAATGCAGATGACATCCTGGGAGATGGGACATCCAGGACCTGCTGTGAGCTCGGGGTCCTCATGGGCGTGGCTTTCAGAGGTTGGAAGTTGGGGTTGGGAGGAGTCTAGGGCTGGCGCTAGGGACCAGAAGTCTCCCTTAGAAGGACTGATTTGGTACAGACTGAGGACTCAGGACTCCCATGAAGATCCTATGAAGGCTGGGCTGGAACAGACTCTGAGAAAGTCCAGGGAGCAGAGGGCTGAGGCCAGGTTCTCCCGATCTGTGATACTCGCTGGGACACACGCGCAGCCCCAGCAATGCGGGGCGGAGTCTGGGCACGCCTGGTGACCATGCTGATGCTCCTGGTCTCGGGAGAAGGACAGCAAGGTAGGTGCCTGGACAGGGCGCATACAGGCGCTGCCGGGAGCTGGGCGTGAGGACCAGCTTTGCTGAGGAATCAGTGGAGTTCCCCTGACCTGTCACCATCTCGGTGCCCTTCTCCAACCAGCTGCTCCTGGAATTTACTTTAAGCTTAAGTTGCCAGAACTTCTTTTTGGAAACCCTTGGTCCTGTTTTGGTTTCTTTTGTTCCGTGCAGATCTCCTGATCTTTAAACTCCTTTAATTTGCTGCAAGAACCTTTGCCGAGTCTGCCGGATACCATACCGGAAAATGGCTCGGAATTAGTTAGAAACTAATGATTACCACTCCCAGGCCTCCTCTGGAAACAATTGGTGAAAGTTGCATCTCGAAGTACACGACTGGGCTAGTTTTGCATATGATAGTTTTCCCATCATTTAGTAGTCAGTTTTGTGCTGTGAAAGGGAGCTTGTCATGTTTCATCAAAACAGGACAGAGAAGTGTACAGCAGAGTGACGTTAAGGACACAAAACAGAGCCACGTCCCTTAACCTTTCTGAGTGTCTTTGTCCGCTTACCGATAGGAATATTAAACAAAAGGTCACTTAGTCTTGTAAGTCAGTTTTTTTGCGGGAAGTTAATGATGTGCACAGCTATCTGCAGCTTGAAGAAAAGCCCCATGCACCTGTTCTAAAGGTTGAAGATATAATTGTCTTTGTACCTTCATGTCAATCTTGAGCAGTTTTATTAATATAAGTTTGGCCTGAAAAGTGAGAAAGAAGTCGGTATGCCCCACGTGGATAATAATAATAATAATAATAATAATAATAATAACAACAACAACAATAACACCATCATCATCATCATCATCATATCAACACTCAATTTACTTCTGGAAATAAATTTTCTTAACCCAGTGGCATTCATCTGTGGCTTCTTAGGTTTGTTAGATTAACCAGGTATCCAGAAAAAGCTTTTCTTAAACTAACATATTCATAGACAGAAGAGTGTGACTGGATCCAGGTATCTAGTGTTTAAAGAACAGATCAGCCATTATGATACCTGTCTTCTTAAAGCTGTTTGTTTATGTTTTGTTTTGTTTTGTTTTTTGTTTTTTTGCTCATTGCTACTGAGAATCTCTGAACTTTTTGTTTCTAGTTCTTTATTAAGTATAGAATACATTTCATTCAACTGTAGTCAGCACACTGTGTTGGAGAATAACAGAACTTATTCCTTGTAGATATTTTCAAGCCCATTATTTAATCATCTTTTCTCTCTCCCCCTACCCTTCCTAACCCACAGAAGGAAAGCCACTAAGAATTTCTAGAACTTATGAACAATAAGTACTAACAATACAGCCATTGTGTTTCCAGAAAATACCTTTAAACATGTTTATTAGCATATCCCAATATTTAGAAAGATGTTTCTAATTTTTCTGTAAATCACATTAACAACTCTATTAGGATGGTGTGTAGACCAAATAGATCACTCACCTAGAGTGTGTTATGGTTTTAGTAAATCCATGCAACTATGTAGAGCCGTTTCATTGTCATTCTGCTTTTGGTTTTAGGCATTTGTCCAGTCTGTGTATTTTAATAAATGGGATCATATTAAAGGAATAATTTTCACATATGTAATGTTTTAAAGATGTACCATGATATAATATGGATCAGAACGTCATTTAATTTTAAGGCTGACTAGTATTCAACTCTAAAGAGGCAGTGTATTTTGTGCATGCATTCTTCTGTCGATGGATTTATTTGCTTCTGTCTTTCTGCTTTTATAGATAACATTGCCACAGCATCTCTGCATAAGTGTTTGTATGAACGCATGTTTTTATTTTTACCCAGGAAGAGGTTTGCTGGGTCAGAAGTAAGCTATGGTTAATTAATTTTGGAGTGGGTAGTGCCTTCCAAGAGTGGCTGCACTGTATTCCTATAGCAATTCCCTTATTTCAATTGACTCACATACCTGCTAACATTTAGAGTTGCCTGATGTTTTGATTTTAGTCAACCTAGCAGATATCAGCTTGCATATTTCATTATGGCTTGGTTTATATTTCCCTGATGACTAATGATTTTAAGCAAGTCTTAGTCATTTCTATATTGACATTTCTACGTATTCTTTGAAAAGAGCCCTAGTTAGATCTTTGCCCTTAAAAAAATGAGTTCTTGAAGGATTTTGTTTTGCTGCTGTTGATTTATAGGAGTTGCTAGTATATTTTAGAATTAATTTTCTTGTCATCTGTATATATACATTTATTTTTCCCATTTTGTTCGTGGATTATCCTTTTGTTTTCTGCATCTTTTGCAGTACAAAATTCTTAGATTTTCTGGAGACAAGGCTATACTATGTAGTGTATGCTTGCCTGAAACATGTAATCCTCTTCAATGTGCTAGGGTTACATGTACCACCACACTGAATTTAAACTTTTAATTTTTGATGAAGCTTGATTTCTATTCAATTAGTGTCTTAACATATTTCCCAACTAATTCTCAGCTTTAGAGAATTATGATCTGCCTCTTGTACTAAACTAGAAAGTAATGCATTATAGGAAAGAGACAGTGAAAACCCATTTGCGTATGTTGCCACTGTGGGCCTATCATTTATAACCTGACACAGTCTCTCAAAGTATTTGAAATCAAAGTATTGTGGATCTTTTTACATGCTACTTAGTTGACCTAAATCACACCAGAACATAGATTAACAAGCAGTAGTATACATTTACGTGAACTTTTATTTTGGGGAAATACACTGAAGCTTTTCTTTTTCTTTTTTCCTTTTTTGGGGGGGGCGTGGGATGGGGTGGGAGGAGTTTATTCAGCTTACACTTCCACATTGCTGTTCATCACCAAAGTAAGTCAGGACTGGAACTTAAGCAGGTATGGAAGCCGAAGCTGATGCAGAAACCATGGAGGGGTGCTGCTTACTGGCTTGGTCCCCTGGCTTGCTCAACCTGATTGATTGATTTCTCTCTCTCTCTCTCTCTCTCTCTCTCTCTCTCTCTCTCTCTCTCTCTCTTTCTTTCCTTCTTGGCAGTTGCTTTATGACTTTTATTCTCCTCTACCAAAACTAGGTAAATTAACACCAGCTCCAGAAATTTACATAGAACTTTTAATCCCATAATAACCTGACAACTTAAGAGGAAATGTTTATAGCTGTTTTCTGTATTTTTCATGTCAAAACACTTCTCAACTTAAGCAATACATTTGTATTATGTACATTTGCATATTATACACATTGATTTTACACATATGATTTATGACATTACACATATACACTCCTATAAAAGCCAGAGTTTTGACAGTTCTTGTACTTGGTGTTGAAATCATTCATTGTATTTTCATGTGTTGCAATAGCAATCTCTATTGTGACAGCTTTCTTTGATTAAGTTGGCGGCATCTTACATTTCTTCTATTACAAAGTCAAATGATTTGCTATTGATTTAACTTTGAGGCTGAAGTAATGATATTGTGTTAGCAGACTATGATGAACATAAATCCAAGTGTTTCCCTAGGGTTAATTCTCACACTAAGCCATTTTCTCATGTAACCAATGCGAGATATTTTTGAAAATTAAATAATTTTGAAAGGATTCATGTTGTCTTCTTGTTCTCAGTAAGCAGAGAATTTTCAAGGTGCTGTTTTTTCTTTTTTCTTTTTCTTGTATATTTTATGTATTTACGTTTCCAATGATATTCCTTTTTCCCTCTCTCCCATGCTCTGTCCCCACTCTCCTTACATCTATGAAGTTGCTCCCACCCACCCACTCCGACCTCAACACCCTGGCATTCCACTACACTGGGGAAAGAAGCCTTCACAGGACCAAGGGCTTCTCCTCTTATTGATACTGGAAAATGCCATCCTCTACTATATATTTGGCTGGAGTCATGGGTCCCTCCATGTATATATAAACTTTGGTTGACTGTTTTCTTGTTTAAAACTAGAACTTACTATGTAAACCAAACTGACCTGAATGATCATCTCCCAAATGCTCATGATAAGGACCACCGAGCTCATCAAACTGTTGATAATTATTCAAATTTTTAGTATTATTTCAAGGAAAATTATTTTATAATTTTCTTAGTCCAAGGAAAAATTTTTAATGTGTCAGAGAGTCAAATTTAGATAGAATTATGAATAATTGAATATGAGTTTATACATTATTGAAAAATATTTCATAAACTATATATTATATGTATGCACATACATTTTAATTTGTCAACAATTAATTTCTGTGTGTACAGGGTTTAGAAGAAAGAGTTGCGGAAGGGAAAGAGATTGAAAGATAAAGAACAGAAAATGGGCACATTAAGATCAACTGTAAAATCTGTGAAACTAACCTATAGATTGGGTTTAACTGATTTATTCATAGCTACTTACTATTCTTCTATATTTTGCTTATATGCATACTCTCAACATCTTTGTGTCTCTACAGTTTCAGACTATTTTCAACATAACATTGAAAACTACCTTGTGTATCATGCTTCCTTAGGAGAAAACAATGATTCTATAAAAATTATACTTAGTATTATTCTTATTTTAATGTTTTATTAGATATATTTCTTTACTTACATTTCAAATGTTATTCCCTTTCCCAGATTCCTGTCCATAAGCCCCCATCACCTCTCTTTCCCTCTCCCCCATAATGGGTATTCCCTCAATACCTCCCCTTACTGCCCCCCCCCATATTCCCTGCACTGGGTGTCCAACCTTGGCAGGACCAAGGGTTTCCCCTTCCACTGGTGCCACAACAAGGCTATTCTCTGCTACATATGCAGTTGGAGCCCTGGGTCAGTCCATGTATAGTCTTTTGGTCATGGTTTAGCCCCTGGAAGCTCTGGTTGGTTGGCAATGCTGTTCATATGGGGTCTCAAACCCCTTCAACTCTTTCAATCCTTCCTTTCAGCATGCATTTTTTTAGCTTCATCAATCCTATCTGGTTTTGGTGGCTGAATATATATGGGCCACAACAATGCATATTCTTATATCAATGTAGTATTATAGCAAGTTTGAGGCTTTGCTTTTTTAAAAGGTATTTATTTCATGGCAATAGACATCTAGCTCAGAGGTAAGTATAAAGATGAAATAGTGTTAATTATCCACATTTCTTCTTTTTTATCAAGTTGTTTAGATTCTTTTAAATTTATTTATGTTTGCATATGCATGTAAGTATTAGCCTGTTGGTTTGTGATTTTTCTCTGTGACACTGAGGAGAAATGTAATAAATTTCCAAAGAATTAGTGACTTCTGTAAACTGAATTTTGAGATCTATGGATGTGTTTCTCTCCCTTGTTTTAGGTATCTTTAACTTTCTTTGAGCCATGTTCTGTAGCTAGACTTACTTGTAATGTGTTTGTTTCTGGATATTACAAAATGTAGCCTTGATTTTGATTGTCAGTTACATAGAGATATTTCAGATAAATTGTGTTGGTGTTGGAAGTTGCAAACTCACTGTGCCCACTCAGCAGTTCTGGGACATGTGTTGATTTTGCAGTGTTGTCTGTGCAGGTATATGGTATTCATGTTTATGAATAAAGGCAGTCTTACCACTTTCTAGTCCACTTGCCTAGTATTCTTGTTTCACTTTACTAACTTGTACATCCCACTCAATGGTGAATGGAATCCTGAGGCTTCATGCTCTTGTTCTCATCCATTGTAAAAGATTCAATCCTTTATTTAGCTTTGTGTTGCTAACTCTAATATTCAAAATTTTCTTCATCTGGCCAAGGAAGTTCTTTTCTAAACTTACTGAGCATTATCAATCATGAGTATATGTCAAATGTTGTCAGTCATGTTCCCTGGTAATGATCATAGAGTTTTAAAACATCTTTTCTTTTAATATGAATAATTTTGTGGACTGAAATGAAAACCAAGTGTGACATTCCTAAAGGTAAACTTCACTTGGTTCTTTGGTTGGCTTCTCTTGTTAATATTTATTTTATACTCATTGCATAGTCATGAGCTCATTTTATTAATAATTGCCTAATTTTATACTTACACTGTTTCTCATTAACTAAAAACGGGACCACAGCAACCTCTAGTTTAGGGATAATTTAACCTCTTTACTAATTCCTTGGCTACCTTTGTCACAGTTTTGGATTCTCAGAAAGCAGATTATAGCACAGAACTTTCCAGGTCTGTGAGTGATGGGGTGCGGGTGGAGGTGCCCTCTCAGGATCAACCTAATCAGGAAGTGTAGGGACTAAGTCTGTCCAGAAGAAGACACTGCTTCAGGGAGAGCTCAGTGAATGCTGTCTGGAGAAACTTGTTTTTGTAAAGTAAAATCCTAGTAGGAAAAGGCTTACTATTCAGGTAAACAGACCATAGTGTTCTATGAGGAACGTGGATTATTATTATTATTATTATTATTATTATTATTATTATTAAACTATTATTAAACAGTGAAATCAGAGTATACTTATCTAGACACTGAGGTTTTTCTAGAAAGTGTGCTGAGTCATGACATTGGTGATTATTTGCAAAACTATTTAGTCAGTACCAGACAAAGATAGTCTTGTCCTCACATGAGAGCTGAAACCTCATTCTAATGCTTACTTAACTATGTAATATATTTTAGAGCTAAGACCAGTCTTTTGATTGCTTTTGGGACTTTTTCTTCCTACTGAGTTGCCTCATCCAGCCTTAATATGAGGTGAGATGTTTAGTCTTATTGCAACTTGATGTGGGATGTTTGGTTGATATCGCTGGGAGGCCTGTTGTCTTTTAAAGAGAAAGAAGGAGTGGAAGGGAAGTGGGGTAGAGGGGAGTGAGGGTGAAGTGGCTGGGAGGGGGAAGAAAGGGGAAATTGTGGTCTGAATGTAACTAATATATAAGAGAAGAATAAACAAACACAAATGACTTTTAGAAGCATGTTTTCTTTCTTTACTAAGATTGTTTTAAACTTTCTACTCAATGTTCCTTAAGTGACAAACATTTTTAGGAAATTACAAACTAACATAAAAATAGGAACTATTAGTAATGTTATTTACTAAGAACTATTCTCAATAAAATAAAATGAATTAAGTGAAATGAAATTCTCATTTAAATATTATATAGTCCTCCAATATTGGGAATGTCAAACAAAGATGTTCCCTACAATTATTCTTTATGCTGCTTTGGATTAAGAAGCATTATTTTAAGCAGGAAAATAAGAAGAAAGGTGAAATGTGAGGACTCTAAGTACACTGGAGAAGTACTACATAGAATTCAAATAGATCCATGGGTTGGGAAAATCGAACAGTCCTAGAATATTTGTCACTGTGATGACCATGAACCATGTAAATAGCCTACAAGCGTGCCTGCACAGGGTGCTAACATGTATCCACACATCACATATGCACATGAGAAAGAAAATGAACTTACTTTTCCCTAGTGAAAATAAATTGGGGATAATGGATCACAAACAATATTTCAGTAATTCATGTAAATTCCATTAGTAGTATCCTTCATCATCACATCTTTAAATTTTTATTGGTTATTTTATTTATTTACATTTCAAATGTTGTCCCACTTCCCAGTTTCCCTTCAAAAACCCCATACCCCATTCCCCCTTGCTTCTATGAGGGTACTCACCCACCCACCCACTCCTGCCTCACTGTCCTAGCATTCCTGTGAGAATTTTATTGGATATTTTTATTTACATTCCAAATGTTATCTCCTTTCCCCCACCTAACCACCCAGCCCTTCCCACCTCCCCACCCTGACATTAATTTTTAACCACTGCAATGTTCTTACATGGAAGGATAATAGAATTGCTTTAAAATTGAAATACTAGGATGTGTGTTTGTGTGTGTGTGTGTGTGTGTGTGTGTGTGTGTGTGTTTGTATGAAGATACTTATCTGATGCTTACAGCTTGTGATTATCAAAGTTACTGGAATTATCAAGGTAAAAATTCTTTAAAGAAAATGCATAATTTTGGAGAAACAAGGCCCTTGGGGTAATTCTGAAATCCTGTAGTAAACAGAGGAAACTTAGGTGGCAGGCACAATTACAAAAAATAAGAACGGCATTTAAAAAATTAGTTGGGCATATTGCATCTGCTATCTGGCAGAGGTAGGATTTTAGTGCCCATTTTAGAGAAAGTTTTTTCAAGAAAGGCCAGTAATGACATTTAAGACCACTGAGCCCAAGAGGAATCCATTTAGTATTGGTGACTTCTGGCCACAATAATCCCATCTTAACTCAAGAGCACTCGGCTCTGTCGTTCTCTCAGCTCAAGTCAATTGAAGAATAAAACCTCAAAACCTCAGTATCTTAGAGTCACACTATGACAAGATTCGAGTTGCTCATTGCATCTTTAGAAAGTGCAAGGTAAACCATCTTTGACGCAGTAGGAGTCCCTGATATTCTGAGGGCCTTTTGTGTGTGTGCAAAAGTGAGTATATTTGCTTGCTTTGGGAGGGGGAATAAAATATTAAGCCTAGACTTAACTAGGTTGGTGAACAAAACACATGACAAAAAAACTTCTCAT
This sequence comes from Rattus rattus, assembly GCF_011064425.1. Classification (NCBI taxonomy): domain Eukaryota; kingdom Metazoa; phylum Chordata; class Mammalia; order Rodentia; family Muridae; genus Rattus; species Rattus rattus. The sequence goes on from NC_046159.1 coordinate 125,776,335, forward strand.
CTTTCTGTCTAGCTCAGGAGTGCTCTCCTGGAGGCCACCAGTTTCTTCGGAGTCCTTACAGAAGCGTTCACTTTGACTCAGTGTATCTCCAGTATTCAGCTGCTCAAGACCTGATCTGTGACCATTCCCTCGCCCCTGGATGGTATCGATTTCTCATCTTTGACAGACCCGCTGAGATGCCCACCAAATGCGTTGAGGTACTTTTCCTCCTACTGGAGAAATCATTCTCCCTCGAAGTATTCAGGACACATATATTCCTACACTTAGGTCTCCTGGTTACCCCAAGTAGCCGGCCAAAGAGCAAAATTTTAAACATGGGTCCAGGTATATAAGAAAACTGCCATTAAGGAATGCTTTTGAAAATTTGCTTTAGTGCTTTCCAGTTGTTACCTGACATTTTCTTTCTTGACTCAAAACCCTCAAGTCCAACACCAATTTCTTAAGTGAAGAAAACTCATACTACCAGTGAAATTTTAAATCGTCTTTCACACAATGTATGTGATGGTGTGTGTGTGTGTGTGTGTGTGTGTGTGTGTGTGTGTGTGTGTGTGTGAGAGAGAGAGAGAGAGAGAGAGAGAGAGAGAGAGGCAGAAGACAGACAGACAGACAAAGAGACACAGAGACAGAGAGATACAGACAGAGACAGAGACACAGAGAGAGGTAAATATTGGATGCCTTTTTTAAAAAAGTTTTTATTAGATACATTTCTTTTCTTTACTTACATTTCAAATGTTATTCCCCTTCCCAGTTTCCTGGCCTTTTTGAATTGTTTTTCACTCAGTGTTTGAAACAGGATCTGTCACTGCATCATGCCCTCCCCAACTAGGCTAAACTAGCCCCAGGGATCATTTCATCTCCATCTCTTCAGTGCTGGGATGTATAGGCGTGTGCCATGGCTTTTTTTTAAATGGTGGACACTGAGGCTCAAACTCAGGTCTTCACGATTGTCCATCAAGTAACTTATTAGCTTAGCTGTCTCCCCAGCAGTCATATATTTCTCAGTTCCACTCTACAGACAGAATACCTTATATAACTCAGTAACCTGGAGGCCTATGATTTCAGCACATAGTTTCTGTTCTTCAAACCCGCTATGTGTACAGCCTACATGTTTTGCTTTTCTTAAACCTGTAAACAGACTAGCCTGGTTCTTTTAGGTAAGTCACATTTAATTCTATTTTTTACTTTTTTCATTTTGCTGGCCTGGGGAATTGAACCCAGGATATCACACACACTAGGCAAACAGACTACCACTGAGGTACATCTCTAACCATGTTTAAGATCTTCTATACATAAAATCAAACCAGGTGTGTTTTTCTGAAGTTAACTTTTCCCTGAGCTTGCTTCTTCTTATGATGCTTTTCATTTTGAGTCTAGCTTAGTCAGTTAGCCCAAATAGCTTTGTTTACATAGGGATCTTTGAGAAGAACTTTTTTTCCCCAAATTGCCTCAAAGAATAAGCCTAAAGAATAGCAATTCAAAACACTATTTCTTGACGATTCATCAGCTGCTGTGAATTTGACTGAGAGCTCTAGTTGCTTGAATGACAATTTTCAAATGAGAAGTCACCAGTAATTCAGGAATCTTACTGTCACAGTACTGACGACTCACCTACCTATGTTACTTGTGATAAGTTGCTGTTTCGAACTGCTCCTGTTATTGCTACTCTAATCTTGTCCACAGAATCTAAGGAATAAGACTAAGTTTAAATATTGTAAAAAAAAAAAAAAGTTTCAGAACCTCTGTGGCCTCAAAATGGTAATGAAGTATTTGAGCATGGCATTTATTTTGTAACTAATATGCTCCTTGCACTGTAAGTATTTTAAGTATTTAGCCTCACTTGATTTCACACTGAGATTTTGTGGTAGCCAATGGACCTCATTATGGAAATGTGGATGCAGACGGAGTTTGAATCACGTAACCAAAGTCATTACCATTAGGGGCAGAATAACACGCAACTCACACCACGAGTTCTTTGCCTTATTACAAGCTTCCACACAGCTAAGTGGATGGTTTCCAAGGATGGACTAGACACAAGTGATTTTGGTTGAAATATCAAGTTCTATGTCAGGACTGTACTATTGGAAATATTGGCGCCCCATTGTGTTGTGCTCCTCTTACATCAGAGCTACTAATTAAGAGCTGGAGTGAGAGGATACTATACACAACTATATCTTACCAGATCACTTGTTCATCCTATTTTCATGTATGTTTTGAGGGTTATTGAGATGCAGGCTTTTCCCTTCTCATCACCGATGCAAGAACAACAAAACAAAACCTCAGAAAAAGTATTGAATTTTGACACTTTCGCTATCGTCATGGCTGTTTCATTTTCTCTTTCATTGTTTATCTACTTTTACTTTTACCACTTTTGTAACATTTTGTTTGAAGGAAACTAAGTCATCAGAATTTAAAAGTAAAGCTTGAGGAAAAAATTGGGGGTGGGGAATCACAACATTCTTAATATGTTCTCTTCATTTGGCTAATGAATCAACTCAGGAGTCTTATAGAAATGTGAAGATGAAATAGCTTCCCCTGTTTGTTCCTGAAATTCAGCACGTGGTCACATACGTTATTGGTGGGAAATAGGTGTCCACTGTTTACCTGGCCTTAACAGTTAAGTGGACAATCAATATTTTTTTCTTTTTCCACAGGATGATAGAAACCTGTTAAAATAAGTTTTTGCATGTTGGGTTTAAAGCAATATACATGAATCATAGGAAACAGCAAAGCAACCATAAGGACTATAGCAGTGATTTTTTTTCATAATCCCCTTAGTTGTAGCAATCACTAACAGGCACCTTCTATTTCCCTTTATTTAATTTTTACAACATGGTTTTGTGGATAATTACATCATTAACATGTTCCTATACTATAAATTATTTCATGTGACTTTTAGAAATGATGTGCATAGTCATTGTAATTTTAGTATGATTAATAAAGTTTTTATAAGTAAAATTAATGAAGACATCTTTTAAGGTGTTGGAAAATATACTTGTTATTTAAAACATAATGATAATTTTTAATTTCCATAGCAATAGGTAAAAATGTATCCTTTGATACTGCATATTCACCCTTTAGATGTTTGTATTTCTTTTGAGACTTTTGAAATTGTGGTCTTACAGTTTGTAAAATAAAAATAAATGCAATAATATAACAATAAGTAACAGCACACTAAAAATAACTACTTCAAATAGTTACTTCATTTAATTCTTATTTATTCTATATTTTATGGTTGTTAGTGAATCACAGCTATCAACTTTTCCATAATAATTTTCTTATGCTTTTAAATATGGAAATAACATGATTAGTGACTGGTTAACGATTATTGGTTATTCCTGCCCAGATGCTGCATTTACATTTATGCTTTACCAGAGCTCTTTAAGCATATACTGCTGTCTGTTCAGTACCAGAGAAGAATGACGGGTGCCTTGTCCAAAGTCATGAGTCTTTTAGGAATTCTAAAAAGTGTGTCTGTTTTACAGCTTAATTGGCCACAGTTACATTTTTTTTAACCTGGAAAGAATCTTGATAGCAGGCTGCAAACATTTTTTAACTCCATTTTTCCAAGTTGCTAAATGGTTTTTCTGTATCAGATCATAAATAACACCTTTCTTCTCTTGTGGATTTTGTTTCATCTTGATTCTGAATTAATATCAACTATATATTATTTCCAGCAATTGTCAAAAATTTTCATGATCAGTTGGTATCTGTGCTACATATTGATACATTTAGATAACTGGCTTTGTTTTCTGATATGTCAGCTAACTTTGTAAATTATCTGAAGTTGAATTTCTCACTTGAAATACAAATATAAAGTAAAAATATTTTCATTGAACAGGCTATATCAGCATTAATATTATACTCATTTAATGTTCTTTAAACTTACTTTCTTATACAATACATATATAAATGGACATGTTTTTCCTGAATGTATGCATTTATACCATGTGCATGTTTGGTTGCACAGAAGTCAGAAGAGGATGTTTGGATTCCCGGATCTGGAGTTACGAATGGCTATGAACCACTCTAAGGATGCTTGTGTCCAAATCCTGATATTCTAGGAGAGCAGAAAATGCTCTTCACTACTGAACTACAACTCAAGTCCCAAGTTATTTCACTTGTAACCTAATTGATAATTTACCATTTTGAAGATTATTTAGAAAAACATGTAAAGTTTTTCCTATTTGTATGAAATTAAGTGACTTTTCAACTTTTATCTTCTCTGACATGAAAGATGAACCACTGTGGAACTCAGGCCCCCATCTGGTTGTCTCTGAGTGCATCAGAAGCCATGCCTCTTCCTGGGGAGATCAAGAAACTGACCGCTTGTGCCACTTGGCAGTTTTTGTTTAGCCCTGAAAAGGACTGCTGCCTCTTTCAAGTCCCCATATCTGTGAGAAACTGTGGTGATTTTTTTGTGTACTTACTGCAGCCCACTCAGGGATGTATGGGCTACTGTGCTGAAGGTAGGGGACCATCTGTAATAATGTGAGAGGCTAACTGTAGAGGTGTGCGTGGGTGCATTTGTATTCTGAACAGGCTGTCATGAGCTAACGTAAGCAGGAGACTTGGTCTATCTTTATTGATAAATTAAAGACAACTTTCTGGATTAAATTGGCCAGGTTTGCTTAGAATATGTATTAATCTCTTAAAATGCTCAAAATGGATACTGATGTAAAGGTATTAAAGCAGAATTACTGCATATTAACACCTGAGCTGCTTAAGAAACTTGGTTTCTTCTTGGCCTTTCCCTTTCTAATTACGTCGTGATGGATAGCAAGCAAATACATACATACATATATATATATATATATATATATATATAAAATTGGACTTCTGCATTATTTTATTTTTCATAAGCAATTTACTGAGTATTTATACAGAGCCAAGAATTACTTTAGGCCTTGGGGTTGGTTACTGGAAGAATCAAGATAAGTATGATCTCTCCCATAAAAGAATACCTCAAAGAAGTCATAAATAAGCTAAACATAACTCACAAAGAAGAAATAAATATATACATATTCCACATGCAAAATTTCCCTAAAGAAGAATTTGCGATTGTATTTGTGATGTACTTGCATGTTGGAATGCTTGTCTAGGATCTACATAGCTTTAACCTCCAGTACTACAAAAACTGTAAAACTAGAAAAAACAAACAAAATGATATCAAATCATGTTTGTAGTTTCTGGATAAATTCCTTTATTTTGGTGGTGATCTGGACTACACAGCTACCTTGCAAATAATAGTGTATGGAAAAGAAAACACAATAGTAATTTCATAGAAAGAAGACTTGCTGATGCTGTGTTTGATCATACCTAAAAATGGACCCAGAGGACAACATGAGCATCTAGAAAATTGTAATCTTCTAGAGAACAGTTGAGAGTCATAAGTTTCAGAAGAAACAAGGGCCAGAAAAGAGTGAGAAACTGTCCCGTAGACTGACGAAAAACTTTGTGAGTGATGCAGTATAATTTCCTGGAATGGATATTAAGACATAAGAGGATGCCAGTGGGAGAAATTATGTTTGTTTTTTGTCTAATGTAGTCCTAAGATCAGCTTCCTGATTTTGACAAATATATCCTGGTCTTAAAATATGCTAACATTTTAAGAAAATGACTCAGAGGTATATGTGGGAATTTTTCTGTGTTATAATTTATGTGTGTGAATCTGAAATTATTTTAAGCTAAAATATTTGTAAAAAAACAAAACCAAATTGTTTTGAAATTAATGCCTTATTAATTAAAGAAATCCAGGCATTACAAGAGACATATACTAGCACAAAGACATTGTCTTTGAAAATTAGTTTTGTAAGTCTTTAGAAATAGCTGATGAGTCTGAATAGATATCTGGATGAGGAGAATTAGGCAGACATGAAAAATATGATGGGAACAGAGTAAGAAGAACATAGCAGAAGATGAATTCGGAGAGCCAGAGGTAACAACTGCAGGAACCGTAGTTCATTAAAGAACTTAGGTCGAATTAGAACCATTGTATAAAGCCTTAGGGGCTTTTCAAGTAGATTGATAATGCAATTGGAAGATTGTATGGTAAAGGCATTATTCCTGGAGAAAGTTTCCTGTACACTGTTGCATTCATTCTATAGTGAAGCATGAGTGGGCTTACATGGAAGGGGTAGAAATACCCTGTACTGATGGCAAAGCAAGGGGAACACTGAGCTTACATGAAATTCTCAGACAAAATATGCATACATTACCCCATATATATATTTACATATATATATTTTGTTGGAGTAATATTTCTCTTCTAACCAATAAAGTATGTTCTTAGTATAGGTTAGAGGATAAGTTTAAAGTCATCTATTATTCCATGGGGCGTATGTGTGTTTACTTATTGCAATTAATCATAGAATTATATAGAAGAGAATGCTGCAGGCAAGGGAAGGATGTGGTTCATAATCTGGAGACCATAGAGAAAGCCACTTCAGATCAGATGGCATTGACACTGAGAGCTGGAGGGTGCACAGACCATTGTCAGAGCAAGTGGGTCAGTATCAGCTAAAAGCAGCAGCGGGCAGCACAAACTCAGAGGACAGGCTTAGAGTGAAAGCACAGCAGAAATGCTGGGTGCCCATGAGCAAGGGAGAGCACAGGAAGGCTTCTAGGCCATGGCACTAGTGCCATCTTCAGGAATTTCTGCACTATATTATGAGATTAGGTTGAAAAACTAAGAAAACTCCTGGCAAAAAAACTGTGGAAAAAGTCACATGACATATAAAAATATAATGAGTTCAGGGACATGGGATAGCAATTCTAACCATGTAACACTAATTAAAAAGTTGAAGAGTGGCAACAATACATTTGAAGAAAGTAGAGGGTGAAGACTCTTAAGATAGCTAGTTCTATAGCAGGATATAGCAATTCAAGGGACTGAACCACAACCAGATGCACTGTGTGATACAAAACTAGTGGATCTTATAAGATAAGCCTCCAATTAGATTGCATATCATCGACCACTCTGAGTAATAAAATGAAGCCAGCATAAGCAAAGAGCAACGGTGTCAAGCAATTTGATCAAAGAGACTTTCACAAAATGGAAGCAGAACAAACATTCTTAGGAAGTGGATGTACAATCTTTACAAAGATACACATCATCCTGGGCCCAAAATAAGAAAACCAAAAATTTTTTAAATGAAGTTAATTAAAATTAGTATTGATTGAACATTTATTTTATATAACGAAAATTTGCAAATTAAGTATCTCAAGTAAGTACTTACAAATTTAGAGACTAAAAGAAATATAAATGAGAATCAGAACAATAAGGCGAAAGAATGGACAGAATAGAAGTCAATAAACTGTAATTCACATAAACAACAGACAATTTAATCAATCAAAATATAATTCTTTTAATAGTTTAATGAAAGCTACGATTCTTTACCCGTAAATACGGTTTAGAAAAGACCACATTGGGACCAGCTGTGTAGAGCAGGTGGTAGACTGTATGCTGAAAGATTCGTTTTCTAGGAACACACAAGTAGAAAGAGGGTTGGGGAGGAAGAGAGTGGGAGAGAGAATATTAGGGAGGCAATTGAAACAAGGCACAGATGAGCTCACAGAGACCGAGGAGCAAACACAGGGTCTAAATGGGTCTGCACCGGGTCCCTCCATTGAGTGTTCTTATGAGATTCCGAATTGGGAGTATGAATTGATCTCTGATTCTGGTTCCAGCTCTCGGGACTCTCATCCTCCTGTTGGGTTGCTGTGTCCAACTTTTTGCTTCATCATATGTATTTTACTTTGTAATGTTTGATTATTAGCTCTTAGAAGGCTGTTCCTTTTTAATGAGAGACAAAAAGGGAGTGGATCTGGAATGGAGAAAATGTGGGGTAGAAGAAGCAGTGAAAGGGAAACTATAGTCAGGATATACTGTATGAGAAAAATTCATTTTCAATGGAAGGAAAAAAGTAAAGGAAAAGTAAAGGTAAAGAACCCAGAAAAAATATTTCAGAGATAATATAGATAATATGAGAACAAAAACAAAGGTACAGTTATGAACAATTCTATTATTACTTTGGCATCCCAGATGAACTATTTAAATTACTTAAAATAGGCACCCAGTCACAATCCCTCAAAAGCAGGCTCTATTTGCATTCAAGAAGTTATATTTCTAATTCCGTACTACTTCATCCAGGATCCAGACCAGTTTGAGTGGGTACTTTCCAAACATATTGTGAAAATAATAATTTCACAAAAAACCTTGTGAATAAATGAAGAGAAATCTCTTGTCCTGAGGGAATAGAGCTAAGCTTCTGAGAAGCCAGGGCTACTCAAAACGACCAAAGCCAGACACACAAGAGAAAAACATTATTCCTAAAAGTCTTGGGAGCTTTAAGGTGAAAACCTAGGCCTTGGGAGGCTGGGGTGACACAAAGTTTATTAATTTGAGTTTGGGTTACTTAGTAAGTTCCCAGCCAGCCTGGGCTAATAAGTAAAACCCTAGATTGAGGATAAAAATATTATGACCCAGCCATAAAAATCTTCTTAGCCAAGAAACCAAAATTATTGTGTACATAAAATCCCTATAAAATGGAAAATTATGAATATAGCTGTTAGTCGGAAGAAATGTGGCAGCATTATGGTAAGAGTGTATTTAGTATCATACAAGAATGCAAAATTGTCCTTCAAAGTGACAGTATCACTTTGCACTCCTGCAGCCCAAACGTTTGGAATTATCAGTGTTCTGATGTTTACTAGTGAAGATGCCAAAGACGATAAGAAAGCTACAAGTATTTCAAACTACAGTCCCTGCCCGTCGACTTTCTGTTTGATCTTATCCTTAAAGGGGGAAAATTCTTATAAAAAAAAAAAATCCCAGAGAGAGCAACGACATCCTAAACTCATGTGAAAATGCATCTTTCCAAGACCACTTCTTAGCTATATGCGGATTTACACATTTATGGTAAAAATAAGAACAATTTTATGATTTAAATAAAAATGCAAACCTTAAATTTTTGCAGCTATTTCTGATGTGAAGTTACACACGTGTGGCCCTGGAGAAACAGAAATTGGAGGTGGCTGTATTGGTGCGTATTACATTGTTTATTTTTTAAATTTTTTTATTAAATATATTTCTTTATTTACATTTCAAATGTTATTCCCCTTCCCGGTTTTCTGTCCATAAGCCCCCATTTCCTCCCCCTCCCATATATGGGTATTCCCCACAACCATCCCCTTTATGACCCCCCAATATTCCCCTGCACTGTGCAGGACCAAGGACTTCCCCTTCTACTGGTGCCCCAACAAGGCTATTCTCTGCTACATATGCAGTTGGAGCCCTGGTCAGTCCATGTATAGTCTTTCGGTAGTGGTTTAGTGCCTGGAAGCTATGGTTGGTTGGCATTGTTGTTCTTATGGGGTAGCAAGCTCCTTCAGCTCTTTCAATCTTTCCTTTAATTCCCCCAAAGGGGATCCTATTCTCAGTTTGATGGTTTGCTGCTAGTATTGACCTCTGTATTGGACATGCTCTGGATGTGTCTCTCAGGAGAGATCTATATCCGGTCCCTTTCAGCTTGCATTTTTTAGCTTCATCAATCTTATTTTGGTGACTGTATATATATGGGCCGCATGTGGGACAGGCTCTGAATGGCCATTCCTTAAGTAGTTGCTCTAAACTTTGCTCCCATATCCCCTCCTATGAATAATTTCCCCTTTTATGAAGGAGTGGGAGCATCTGCATTTTGGTCATCCTTCTTGAGCTTCCTGTGGTCTGTGGATTGCATCCTGGGTAATTCTAGCTTTTGGGCTAATAGCCACTTATCAATGAGTGCATACGAAGTGTGTTTTTCTGTGATTGAGTTACCTCACTCAGGATGATATTTTCTAGTTCATTCCATTTGCCTATGAATTTCATGAAGTCATTGTTTTTGATAGCTGAGTAGTACTCCATTGTATAGATGTACAATACTTTTTGAATCCATTCCTCTGTTGAAGGGCATCTGGGCTCTTTCCAGCTTCTGGCTATTATAAATAAGGCTGCTATGAACATAGTGGAGCATATGTCTTTGTTGTATGTTGGAGCATCTTTGGGTATATGCCCAAGAGAGGCATAGCTAGGTCCTCAGGAAGTGGAATGTCCAATATTCTAAGTGAACTCCAGACTGATTTTCAGAGTGGTTGTACCAGTTTGCAGTCCCACCAACAATGGAGGAGTGTTCCTCTTTCTCCACAACCTCGACAACATCTGCTGTCACCTGAGTTTTTTATCTTAGCCACTCTGACTGGTGTGAGGTGGAATCTCAGGGTTGTTTTGATTTGCATTTCCCTGATGACTAAGGATGTTGAACATTTCTTTAGGTGCTTTTTGGCCATTCCATAATCCTCAGCTGAGAATGTTTTGTTTAGCTCTGTGATCCATTTTTAATAGGATTATTTGGCGCTCTGGAGTCTAACTTCTTGAGTTCTTTGTATATTTTGGATATTAGACCTCTATCAGTTGTAGGATTGGTACAGATCTTTCCCCAATCTGTTGGTTGCTGTTTTTTCCTAATAAAAGTGTCTTTTGCCTTACAGAAGCTTTGCAGTTTTATGAGGTCCCATTTGTCGATTCTTGATCTTAGAGCATGAGCCATTGGTGTTTTGTTCAGGAAATTTTCCCCACTGCCCATGTGTTTGAGACTCTTCCCCACTTTATCTTCTATTAGTTTGAGTATATCTGGTTTGATGTGGAGGTCCTTGATCCAGTTGGACTTAAGCTCTGAACATTGTGATCAATTTGCATTCTTTTTTTAAATTTTTTTTATTTTATTTATTTATTTATTTTTTTATTAACTTGAATATTTCTTATATACATTTCGAGTGTTATTCCCTTTCCCGGTTTCCGGGCAAACATCCCCTTCCCCCCTCCTCTTCCTTATCGGTGTTCCCCTCCCCACACTCCCCCCTTTGCCGCCCACCCCCCAACAGTCTAGTTCAATGGGGGTTCAGTCTTAGCAGGACCCAGTGCTTCCCCTTCCACTGGTGCTCTTATTAGGATATTCATTGCTACCTATGAGGTCAGAGTCCAGGGTCAGTCCATGTATAGTCTTTAGGTAGTGGCTTAGTCCCTGGAAGCTCTGGTTGCTTGGCATTGTTGTACATATGGGGTCTCGAGCCCCTTCAAGCTCTTCCAGTTCTTTCTCTGATTCCTTCAACGGGGGTCCTATTCTCAGGTCAGTGGTTTGCTCCTGGCATTCGCCTCTGTATTTGCTGTATTCTGGCTGTGTCTCTCAGGAGCGATCTACATCCGGCTCCTGTCGGTCTGCACTTCTTAGCTTCATCCATCTTATTTAATTGGGTGGCTGTATATATATGGGCCACATGTGGGGCAGGCTCTGAATGGGTGTCCCTTCAGTCTCTGTTTTAATCTTTGCCTCTCTCTTCCCTGCCAAGGGTATTCTTGTTCCCCTTTTAAAGAAGGAGTGAAGCATTCGCATTTTGATCATCCATCTTGAGTTTCATTTGTTCTAGGCATCTAGGGTAATTCAAGCATTTGGGCTAATAGCCACTTATCAATGAGTGCATACCATGTGTGTCTTTCTGTGA
>NC_046159.1:126515472-126557972 GCF_011064425.1 Rattus rattus
CAAGGAAGGGTAGTTATAGCCAGACAGATTCCTTTCCACCCCTATCTAGTGGTTGAAAGACCAAAGGAAAAGCTAGTCTGTCAAATGTTACATCAAGAAAGCAAGGAAAAGGTATACAACTTCCCAAGGTTGCCTGGGAAGCTAGGGTTCTGGTCTCCTGATATCATGCAATATTACTCCCTTAGATTGACTCTGTAGCATCTATATAATACCACACATGAGACTTGTCCAATCTGAGATGGTCCTAAAATTGATCCCTGCAGAGCTTTGAATCCATACTCTGACTAGAAAGTATCTCCATTGAAGACCAGAGAATCAGCCTCACAGCAGAAACCAGTATCATATCTTGGAGTGTCTCTAGCATAAAGCACCAAGATAGGGTCACAGAACTAGGAGAAGCCACAGAAGGTGATGTGACTGTTTTCTACATACACCCAGACTAGCTCCTCCCCCAGTGCTATACCCAAACAACATGTTGAGATTCCAGATCATAATACAGCCCGGCATAATTCAGACTTTAGTACCCGTATTTGTACAACTGTCCTTGTCTTCATTCCCTCAATGGTTCTAGTGATGATTCCAGCACCAAAACTGCACAGGACATAGCAGACCCCACCATAAGTAAATGAGCTTTTTGATTCTTTTGCACGACAAATGTGCTCTGATGGGGAGGAAGGCTATCCTAATACTGCCAAAACAGATTACAAACTAGAAACACAAAAATTACACTTTTTTGTTTTGTTGTTTATTTTTTCATTGTTTGTTTGTTTGTTTGTTTCCACGCAGTCCTGAAGATCAGAAGTCTACAATTGGGGTATGAGGAAGACAGCACAGCCTTCCTCTGGGAGCATCAGAAAGAATCTTCCTTTGCCTGTTTCATTTCCAGGGGTCACTGATCTCTGCCTTTCCCTTTTTATTCAAACCATTTGTTACTCATGACACTTCTACCACTAACCCTTATTCTTACATATCTGCCTCCCTTTGTTACTATACTGGGCCTACTTAGAATATCTAGAATAATCTCCCCACCCCCAAATCCCATCTACTGTCATATATGTAATGTGTAATTGTCAGACAGTATGAACTCAATACCCAGGACCCATGTTTTCATAGACCCACTTAACTACATCTGTAAATCCTTCACTTGCCATGTAAGATAACACATTTCAGGTTTCACAGATTAAGCTCAACTACAAAGCTGCCAGAATACTAAATATGTTTCAAATTCCAAAGTGGAAAAGTATACAGTAGTAGTTTATTTATAAATAGCTATAAAAGACCATTGATTTTTCTTCCTCAGGCTTTATTTTTTTAAAAACAGCTAAATAATGTTGGATTTGAAGCCAGTTAAACTGTAGGTTTTATATGTGTCGACATGAAAATATAAAATGTAGGTATACAAGTGCTGTAAATATTTTGCGATCATTGTAATTGTCACGGGTTCTTCTTTTACAGACTCTTGATCTTGTTTATAAAGCAATTTAAAAACTGATACAGAAAGGAAACCAAGGGCAATTTACTAGAAATATAGGCAGCAATGCCCAGAACATCAGGACAAAGCAATCACGGGAAAGGCAGAGCTAGAAAGTTATATTCCTAATAAAATAAGACTAAAAAGCTCTGTCTTGGAAGACATGGTAGAAACATCAGGAAAAGAGAATGAACTGAACCCCAGGACCCCTGTGTTCATAGTTGTTATTGGATAGGTACAAAACTGACCCCAGGATGACATAAGGCACAATCGAAAAGTCACAATGTGACCTTAGTCCTACATTGTTGAACCTATAGTCAGATAACAGTTGCTTATGTGGCCCAGAATTCAAAATGTACCTAAGACAGGATAGAATCATACTTGAATGCACTTGTTGTGTGGTTTGTAACATTAAGCTCAGTGCTGTTAGTCCAGGAGGGAAGAACTTTCATTCACTGCCATCAGTTTAGCTCTGTGGCCAAGTTAAAGCCCTACCTTTCATCTTTAACCTTTCTTATATTTTTGGTTGTGAGCCTATCCTTTAATGGCTGAGCCATCTCTCCAGCCCATCTTTAACCTTTCTGTTATAGGTTATATGCGTCTGCTATAACCTTCTGCTATACGCGTCCCAGGGGAATTTACCATTTACTCTGCTAGTCAACGGTGCTAGGCTATTTTCAATGTAAAGTTTGGAAGCCAGTTTGAGAACGAGTCACAAGCAACATGGAGATTTTCTAATACAGAGCATGAGCTTCTCACTCTATGCCTTAATGGGCTCAGCCGTGAAGGTCTGCAGGCACTACCTTTAGGAATGGTGCTTCGTGGAATACGAAGTGCCTGTTTCCTCACGGGAAGTTATTTTCCTCATTTTCTTATCACAGTCTCACGTGCACCCTATTTCTTTTTATCTTTTGCTTCTCAGTGTGTGCTTTTTAGGTTATAAAACAGAACTTTCTCTTCAATAAGAAGAACCTTGCCTCCAAGGAGACCCCCCCCCACCTGATCTGCACAAGAAAGTCACCCATTGTTCAGTGTTGTAAGGGGGTTTCTGACCACTGACAAGGCCATCTATAAAATCAAAGCATCAAGAAACAAAAACCAACCAGTAACTGGGGTACAGATCAAAACAGGAATCCTTGAAAGAAGAGACGCGGCTGGCATATAAACACTTTAAAAGTGTTCAGTATCTTTGGCCATGAGAGAGATACAAGTTAAAACACTGAGATTCCATCTCACTTCAATCGGGTTGGCCGCCATCAAATATTAAACGATTCCTTTATCACCTGTCGTCAAAGGGTGAAGAGTATTCAGCAATAGTGTCGTACAATGAAGATGTGCTGCATAAACAAAGTGTCTTAGAGTTTCATTGCTGTGAAGAGACATGACCACGGCAGCTCTTATAAAGAAAAACATTTAACTGGAGCTGGCTTACTTCACTTCTTGTAGACAGGATCAATTTTGGGTCAAAAGTTTTACTGGTGGGTTGGTGTCATTATTACCCCAGTGGGGTTCTTGCCTGGCCACAGGAGGCAGCCACCCCAAGATCCATCCCCAATCCTGTGAGTCACCGCTAAGGTCACTTACATTTATTCTTGGGTGCCTCCCCTATCCCAGGTCCCTGTCTCTTCCTGTAGATGCCCCCCTATCTCCCTGCCCTGTCAGATTTCCATTCATTCTTATGGCCATCAGGCCATCTCCTCTTCCCCTACCCACATTCAACACTGAATGAAAGTGACCATTCCATTGGGGATGGAACAGATGTTTGTGATGTTACCCTCATAAAACCTACACATGATCAAGCCAGGAAAAACTCTAGCATGGATGGGGTGGATAAACTCCAGCTGCCACCCTCAACGAATAGGTATTAGCAATGGGCAGTTGCTGGAAGAGAGAAAAATAGTTGCTGGAAAATAAAGCTCCCATTCACTAGATGGCCCCAGACCCACATATATAAATGATAAGCACTAAGTAGACTTAGTAGATTATTAAGGGTTTTAGTGTACACTTTACTTTTCCTCCAAAGGACTCAAGTTTGGTTCGCAATACCCACATTGAACCAATCTAAAACTTTGTCTATAGGTGATCTAGCATCCACTTCTGCCCTAGTGGCCACCAGCATACACAAGGCATATGCTCACACACATGCATACACACACACACACACACACACACACACACACACACACACACACACACACACACACACACATCTCTTTAATTAAGGCATAATACTAAAAATCAAATGATACTGCCAGAGACACGGGAGTCCAGTGCTCTGTCTTGTTGTATCTGATTGTAACTAGAACCTCAAGGAGAAACGCTTAGTCTAGTGTTCTTTGTAAAATTTTCCTGTAATTAGCATGGTGCATTGCTTTTGAAATATCTCTATCTTTACATAAAGCCGGAGAGACATAGAGAGGGTGGTACGGGTGTTAAAGTGTACTCATTAAGAACTAGATGCATTGCGCTTCACCTAACAAAATAGAACATGATGAATTTATCATTAAAACTAGACTATTCTATCTTTGTTTCTTAGATGTCCCAAATATTTTGTCAAGATTTCAAAGAAAACTAGAACGCTACCCCCAAAGAAATCTAAACTCATATATTTCAACCTTAGGGCAGCCTAATATATGATATGTCCTCTCCCTCTTGCTTCCTGGGACAACATCAATGCATTACAAAACTTGCCAATTCACATAATGGAATCGGCAGGTTTAAACAGCCTCTCCCTCTAACTACTTAAATTCCACAAATTCCATTTCTGCCCATAAAGCACCAAAAGCATCTTTAACGACGTACAACCTCTAACCAGCGCTGTGTTCTCCCCAAGCACATAGACATGCTTCCAACTCAGCCATGATCATAGCTGAGTACTTCGACATTTTTGGCCGAGTTCAGCAGTCAAATGGAGAATCTGCCCATAGCTTTGATATATCTAAAAATTAAAAGAAAAGAAAAGAAAAAACAACCAAACAACCAAACAAAAAACCCTTCAGCTTTTTAAAATATGAATGAGCATAGTTGCATTTCTCTCGGACAAGGATGTTTGCATAGATGTTTCTCAAGAGAGAAAGCCAAGACGTTAATTTACCTCTGCCATCCTGACTGACTGTGGAGCAGCTGTCAGGCATCTGAAGTGCCTCCAGTCTCTACCACAAATTACTCTAAATGGTTCTGAAGGTAAATTTGCCAAGCCCGTTATGCCTAGCAACCCTGACAGGAGAACGTGCAATTGACTTAAATGAGAAACAAGAGGATCCATTTGGGGTCCTCATAATAAAACTGCACGCTGCCATTGTTGGTGCTCTGGGAGCTGCAGACACAGCGAGTGCAACTAGAAAGTTACAGGTCTGCTTTGTGCACAGTTCTAATGGATTTATGACTTCACAATAGACCATTGAGATTCTCTGGCAATGGACAACAAATGGATAAGACCTCAACCTCAGAAAATCTTAGCTGTGAATTCAGCTTCTGTTGATTGTAATGTTCGTGGTCATGCTATGAAAAAAAATCTACAGCTGGGCTAGCAATACCTTTTGAAAAGTCCCTAGCTAGATTTTGCATCTCCAGGACTCCCTCTGTTTCTTTTTTCTTTATGGCTTCTGTTTCCATTTTCTGGTCCTGAAGAGTTTTATTCATTTCCTTCCCCCATTTTTTTCCCTTGGCTTTGTTTAAACGAGTTTATCCATTTCCTCTCATTGTTTGTGCTTTCCTAGATTTCTTTGAGGGGTTTATTCATTTCTTCCCTAAGGACCTCTATCATTTTCCTAAAGTTGGTTTTAAGGTCGTTTGGGGGGAGGAGGTTGCTGTTTGCTTGTTTGCTTGTTTGCTTGTTTGCTTGTTTGCTGGCTTCAGCTTGTTTGACTCTTGAGGGCTTGCTGTAGTAGGATAGCTAGGCTCTGGTGGGGCCATGTTACATTGGATGTTGTTGATTATGTTCTCACACTGGCACGTAGGCATCTGGGTTTGAGATGAGTATAGATGGAGGCGCCTGTTTCTGAGTTTGTCTTTGTTGGATGGGTGTTTTGTTCCTTGCCTTGTTTTCTTTTTGGTCTTCTGGTCTTTGTGATCTTTATTTCTGGCAGTCAGCGTGACCTCTGGTCCAGCAGGGGGTCTCCTTCAGAGTTAGGGGCTGGACTTCTGGTAGGGATCATGGCCTTTAGTGCAACCGAGGGTCACTTTTCTTCTGATTGGTTGGCACGGTCTGCACCGGAGCAGTGGATATCTACCCTGTAGGAGCAGGAACATGAAAGCGGGGCAGGCAGTGAGCCAGAAGGGAAAGTCAGTGACTTGGGGTTTTCAAATCACAATGGAGGGCACCGGAAGGTTCTGAAGGCAGATTGGCCTCTCACCTGTTCTTCTGACTGGCAGGTGGGGATAAGAATAGGCGGGACCAGGCGAGACCAGGAGAAGGAGAGAGTACTGGGAGAGAAAACTGGAATTGGGGGACAATTCAGCAGCAAGATAGAAAGCTAGAGCAATAGAAACTCCCTGGAATCTGAAAGTTACGGTAGCTAACACTCCGAGTAATGATGGCTAAGAAGCCTGAACCAGCCACCTTCTGTAACCAGGCAAGACTTTCTATGGAAGTCTTCCCAACCCAGCCACAAAACCTTCAACCCACAATCTGTCCTGCCTGCAAGATATGCTGGGATAAAGGCAAGGTAGAACTTGTGGACGCGGCCAGCCAATGACTGGTCCACTTTTAAGACCAGGATGCTACAAAAGGGGGCCCGTACCTGACCAGAGGCGAGCTAGCCCAAAAACCTTAAGGAAAAAAAAAGTCAATGAAAGGATTCCCAATGATACTGTCAAAGACATTATCCTAGCGTAATCATCAGAGAGGCTTCATCCAGAAGCTGATCGGAGCACATGCAGAGACCCACAGTCAAACATTAGCTGGATCTCGGGGAATCATGCAGAAGAGGGGGAGAAGGGACTGTAGGAGCCAAACAGAACAAGAACACCACAACAGGCCCACAGGATCAACTAACCTAGGCTCACAGGGGCTCACAGGGACTAAACCAACAATCCGGGAGCCTGTGTCTGATCTAGGTCCTCTATATTTGTTCTGATTGCATAGCTTGTTGTTCTTGTGGGATTCCTGATGGTGGGAGTGGGGGTGTCTTGTTTCAGCTTGTCCAGCCTTATTATGATGGGAGGTGTCTACTTTTCTTGAAACTTGAGATGCCATGTTTGCTTGATATCCCTAGGAGGCCGGCCCATTTCTGAAGGGAAACCAAGGAAGGAAGAGTGGATCTGGGGGAGAAGGGACATGGGTTGTGGAGGGGCACTGGGAGGAGAGGAGGGAGAGAAGACTGCTGTTGGCATGCAGTATATGAGAGAAGAATAAAAATAAACAAATAAATAAAATAAACACAAATCTCATGTGAGGTTTGCTAAATTTCCGCCAATAGTTGGATGGTAGTTTCAAACTATAAATTTGTTTAATAGCAACTATAAGTGCACTCTTGCAGAGGAATTCAGCTCTAAATACTGTATTACTAGGTCTCAAGTAAACTCTACTGTTAAGAACAGTAACGTATGCGTAGTCTGGCACAAACGCTGGCTGTATTGTTGCACTTGACCCATGGACATGAGCTTGAAGTGCCACACTGTTCTGTTTCATTTATCTGACATTTCAACAAGTAAAGGTGGAAGAATCACGACGCTATAGTGTAGTAGTTGCTGATCCATTTATGTATTTGTATATGTACTTATGGGTGTGCATGTACCCTGGTATACACGTAGGGGGCAGCGATGGTCCCGTTTGAGACAAGATCTCGTGTTCTGTTTTCTTTTATGTGATGCACATGCCACAGTGGGTGGTCTAGGACTCTCCTGCCTGCCCTCATTTTCCCATGGGAGGTCTAGGATTAAGACACAAATGCTACTGTATAACTTTTTCATGAGTTCTTGGGATTTGAACTGAGGTCCTCACACTTTCGCCAACGCTTCACCCTGCCTCCCCCAAGCCAAGTCTCCAACCTCAGAGAAATAGTTAAATAGTCAAATTCCCAGCTCTTCAGTCTCTCTAAGCTTCCTTGGTTCAATATCCACAGCCAGGCTGTCTGAAAAATTAACTTGGTCCCTAGGGGTACCAGCCCTCTGTGTGTCAGAATCAAACACAAACTTGTCGTTTTAATCTCCCCAACTTCCAGCCTTCTCACTCATCGCCCTTTCTCCTAGTCCTCGTGGATCAAAGATATAAACAGTGCATGCCTAAGAGTTCACCCTCCACTATCCCCCAGTGTTACAATAGAAATTTAACAAAAATAGAATAAGAAGGTAAAAAGCCTTCACAACGCTACAAATAAACCAATAATAACTTCTGCAACTGAAAGGAGACATTTGCTAATCATCGTCTCTGCACAATGTTGTTTCTCTTTTCTCAAAGGCGAGGTGTAAAAATTACACCAGGAAGCAAGTTAATAAGAGAACAAAAATGATTTCCATTTCTGAAGGATACCTTCAGAAAGGTACAAAAAGGCTTGGCCCCTATTGAAATGGAAACAGAAAAGCATAAGCAAGAGACAGAGATGAAGGTGCAGGCTGACAGGGTTATTTCTGAACATCAAAGCTGAAAACGGAGAGTAAAGCAAACCCTGACGCATCTTACCCCACAGAAAACTTAAAAGTCACAAACCAAGCAAAGCGCACAGAGCACGCTGGGAACATGGCTGGCAGAGGACACCGTGAGGAATGACTAATAGGACTGTCACAGTAAACAACTCTAATAAATCAACACAGAGAAATGTCATGAGAAAAGGATGTTCAAATAATGACTCAAAATGCAATTTCTAGTAAACACAAAGTAACTGTTAATAATGAAAAGGCGTGCCACTTATCGTCCCAAGAGACATTCTTCGTGGTCACTCAGTCAGATGGAAATGACCGTGTCACCAAGGGTGAGAGCAAAGGATCTTCCCCCGGGGTTCCCACAAGCATCCTGAACACAATCAATCATTCCAAGCTCTTAGAAGATAACTTTGTCATTTAAAACAAAATTCTTGTTAGTCTTGAATTTCAAGGTAATTCGTCCTCATGAAATAAGCTATTCCCATTAGAGTATGCATGTCAAGAGTTCAAGGTGACAATGCTATTAGAAAATATTTTATGTCAATAGTTAGAGAAGCTTACTCATAATTATAAACAATGTTACTACAGCTAAAATGTGTGTTCCTGAGTTATCTAAGGATTGCATTCGTCTTGCAATTATGAGAGTAGAATAAAACTGATCAGGGTCGTGTCAGGTTAAAAATCACAATGCATCACATTAAAAAGGGAGTAGATGCCAAAAGGAGATACAGAAATATGTGGACCCAAGAGCCATTTCTCCTACTCTTGCCCATAATTCATTGTCTGAGGTTGAGGCCACACAACCCTCCCTCCATGTTAGCATATCCATTAGTATCATCATTGTTCAAGTTTTATTTGGTCAGCCATGTTCATGATGTTAACCTCTCCAATTGGCTATCTAGTGCCAAGGAGTCAACAGTGGGGTCTTATACGTACAGTAAACATTAAGTGGACTGAGAAGGACGCATTGATGCATTTATAGACATACATATGAATGCACAGGTATGGAGGTTTGGATGAGAACGTTTGCTTGCTTAATCGCAGCTGATGAACAGTTTGAGAGGAACAGGAGAAGTGACCTTCTTGGAGAATGTGGATCATTGGGGGAGGGCTCTGAGGTTTCAAAAGCCAGAGCTAGGCCCACTGTCTCTCTTACTGCCTGCTGCCTGCAGATCAGGATGTAAAGTTCTCAGCTACATATGTATGTATATATGCATGTATATGTGTATCTATGAACAATGTTAACATGGAAGCTATGGATTTGAGAAAGAGCAAGGGTTTGCTGGATAGCTTTATGTCAACTTGGCATAAGCTAAAGTCATTGGAGAGGAGGGAACTTCAATTAGGAAAATGCCTCCGTAAGATCCAGCGTCAGCCTGTACACAAGCCCGCAGGGCATCTTCTTAGTTTGATGTGGGACATCCCATCCCATTGGGTGTGGTGTCATCCTTGGGATAGTGATCCTGGCTTCTATAAGAAAGGACTGAGCAAGCCAGTAAGTAGCACCCTCCATGGCCTCTGTATTAGCTCCTGCCTCAAGGTTCCTGCCCTGTTTGAGTTCCTGTCCTGACTTACTTTGATGAGAGATATGAAAGCATAAAAACTAAACCCTTCCCTCCATAACTTGCTTTAGTCCTGGTGTTCATCACAGCCTTGCAAAGGGGGAGACATGGTAAGCGTTGCGAGGAGAAAAGGAAAGGTGTGTGTGTGTGTGTGTGTGTGTGTGTGTGTGTGTGTGTGTGTGTGTGTGTGTGTGATGGTAATTGTATTATAACTAAAAATATTTTAAACGTGTATTGAAAGAAATTGTTTCTGGAGATCAATTTTAGGAAATTAATTGAGCCTTTAAGTATCTCTTAATTTTATTATAGCTATAATAAACTTACATATCCTTTATTGTCAGGCCGTACATGCTAAAATAAAAGTCACTAGTTCAAAAACAACATCAGTTTACAGTAAGCTCTCCAACTGTGCAGGCAAATATGAACAAATGATATAAACAAAGCTATAGGATGCTGCATTGTTTGTCCCACAGTAACAGATCCCTTTGCAGGTACAGAGGGAAGACCTCTAGCCTTAATCTCCGTCTCTCTCTCCCCAAGTTACCTATCTCTTCCGTTATCTAGCCACCACACTTCTTCCACAGCAAGAACTGGCTTAGGTACTCAACTCTTCAAGAGCTCTTCGAAGTTCAAAATAATAACCACAGCCAACGCAGTGGCTCATCTAGAATACATCTGAGACAATTAAATGAAATTTCTAGTCGCACTACTCAAGTTTGGGAAATTGAAGACCAGGTGTCTTTGAAGTCTGATGAAAGGAGTCATCTTTACCCAAAGCAGCCTGGTGTCCGACTTCTGAAATGATCGCTGGGGGAAAAAAAAGAAAAGAAAGAAACTGTCTTGATCGTTCTCCTCCACTAGATGGCAGAGTTGAGACGCTGTAAGAGACAAATCAGGACTTGGTGAGCTTTAACCAAGAGAAAAATCAAAGCCGGGAAAAGGTGAAATGATGTTTTAAAATGCTAAAATAAGAAAATATAAACAAGCAGAGGGGAAATATTTAGAAATCGCAGCTGGGACTGATAATGAGAACTACTGCCTTTGCTCTCCCATCTGTGCTGAGTGGATTTTCAGTGTGGAGCTCACCCGCTTCCCTGTCCTGTGTTTCTTTGTTTAGTCAGTCACCACTGAACCAGCCCTCCTCAGTGAGTGAGCCAGATTCATGACCTTGCCATGGTCACCGCTTTGGTGTCAGCATCAGCCTTGCTCAGCGAAGCACACAGGCCTTGGGATCTCAGTCTGTGTTAGACCTTTTGATGCTTGAAGTGCATGGGAAAGAGAAGGTAAACAAAGGCATGGCACGGGTTTGCAACTGAGAGGGCAGACTCTGCTTGCCTCTTTCTAGTTTCTCTCCCTCCGTGACACCTCTTTGTGCTAACTGAAGGATTCTTCTCATTCTGGCAAAAGCAAAGCTTCGAATCAGAATGAGACCATCTAAGAACACCTAGAGTTGAAACCAGGTCACTGTGGTCAGCTTCTGTAAAAGCTGGCCAGACAGTGTGCTTTGCGGAGACTTACAACCTCACAACCGAGGGACACTGTCTCTCCAGGACTGAGAGAACACACCACAGCCCCGGCCACCTGTCAGGAGGCTGTCAGTCAGCAGGTTATTGCCAGGCACAGCTCCATCCTTTTCAGCATTGGACTCTTCCCTTTGCCAGCGCTGGCTTTGGAATCAAGTCTGGTTATTTCAGAACACTTCGTAAGAACCCACCAGCCCTAAACCATCAGCGTAACCAAAGACAACGGGCTGTCCCTGCATTTCTGGTAATGGTTGTTTCTACTCTCACTCACGTCATCATTAGCCCGGGATACTGGCAGAAGCCACCTAAAGATATTCATTGGTTGCACCAAGGATGGATTTTATTCATTTCTACAAACCACCGTAATTCTTTTCTAACTCTCTTCTATTTTTCCTTTAGAACAGCACATGCCCATAATTTTATTAGCAAATCAGAGACATCCCAGGACTTGGGTGCTCTACAGGTCTACAGTGACTACCTTATCATGAGACTCATCACGAATGTTACACTGAATAACGGCACACGTGAAGTTGTCATTGAAGCACATAGTTCACATGTGGTTCAAAATGTACAGAAATCATAACTGTCAAAATGTTTAAAAGAACACACTGTTGCTGAAAAGAAGTATTCTCTTTACCATCCAAATTATCATTGAATATTATACTCAATGTGAACCTGAATGTTTACTTCTCAAAAATCGTATTTTTAAGTTTACATAAAATAAACCGCAGTGAAGTAAACCTGTACCATGAATACTCAGGCACTTGAGCAGAGGAGTCCATATAGAAGCCCTGTCAGAGCAAACACTGAATTATAAAGAATGATGCAGAAAATAATTCTCTCTCTCTCTCTCTCTCTCTCTCTCTCTCTCCTCCTCTTTCTCTCTCTCCCTCCCTCCCTTCTCTCCCTCCCTCTCTCTCCTTCGCCCCTCCTCCCTCTCTCTCTCTCTCTCTCTCTCTCTCTCTCTCTCTCTCTCTCTCTCTCTCTCATTGTTTTTCAAGACAGTTTCTCTATGTAGTTCTGTGTGTCCTTAAATTCAATCTGTAGCCCAGGCTAGCCTTGAACTAGGATATCTATCTCCCTCTGCCTCCTGAGGGTTACGATTAAAAGCAAAGTTAAAGGAAAAAAAATCCTAATTTTCATAACAACAACATTTAAAACCAACCAGAGTTGTTTGAATCTGTAATCTCAGCCCTTAGGCAGGACTGTGAACTCAAGGGTAGCCTCAGTTACAGGGTGAGACCATGCCTCAAACAAAGAAACCAAACCAAACAAACAAACAAACAAAGTTTGCAAAGGACACAGCTTTTGAAGTGTTGTAAACATAAAACTAAAATGCAAATAATAGATTGTACCAAAATATTCCCATTATGCACAAAAGAGGAACATCAGAATCTGCAACAGTATAAATACTACAAATTACCCAACAGAAGTAAAGGAATACAATGCCATTGTCAGGGAGGAGAGAACACAGTGGTGCCTCCACGCCTCCCTTGAGTAGCAAGAGTTTGTGTGCCAAGGCTGGGACAGGGGCCACGGCGAAGGGGAGGCAGCTGCCATGGAGGAAGACAGGTCATATTTCCATTTCCTTCTTCTCTAGGCTCTTTACAATTGGCTTCAAATGTGTCTTCAGTTTTTACTTACATTTACTCTGACTTCCGTACATGAATTACCATTTTTAAAAGCAGCAAACTCCTGACCTGTCTAGATTTCTCCACATTATTTTACCAAGTAGGTTATAAACTCTGTTCACTTTATAATCCAATGCCAGGTAGAGGAGGAGGAAGACATTAAGAGAAGAGAACATCTTTATGAGGGAAACACGAATTCACGACATTGTGAACACAAAACAGACAAATATGATCTGTGTGGACTTAGCTGTCTGTATCAGAAGGTTGGTGGAAGGATTAAACGCTGTGTTGATACTTACTATAAGAATGTTCAGATAGTTATTCTGATTTTAAAATGACCAATCAGGTTTTGCTCAACCCATATAGCACATGTCAGTAGTATGTTTGGCCACCAGAGAGCAGCATAAGCTCAGTTTTCATACGTGCACTGCTGGGGTTTGTTTTCATTTTAATTCTTGATTTCCTTTTTCTGTCTCTGTCTCTGTCTCTGTCTCTGTCTCTCTGTCTCTGTCTCTGTCTCTGTCTCTGTCTCTGTCTCTGTCTCTCTGTCTCTGTCTCTCTCTCTCTCTGTCTCTGTCTCTGTCTCTCTGTCTCTCTCTCTGTCTCTGTCTCTGTCTCTCTCTCTCTCTCTCTCTCTCTCTCTCTCTCTCTCTCTCTCTCTCTCCTTTCTCACCTGCTTCATGCCTACAGCTGCTAAGTACAAACACATTTCATTTGGTCTGGGAAGTGTTGTGAGATGATGCATGCCTCCACTCTGTACACAGGGTGACATTTTCTTGGACACATGTGTCTCTTTGCAGGAGCACTGCCCTGACGTGGCATTAGGTGCTGTTAGAGATGAGGTACTCAAACCTCTGTGCATCTTTCTATGGGACTTCTGTCCTTCAGGCCATCACCACCCTCTCTTCCGTGAGTATAAAATCACTAAGACGGACATTGATGCTTACTAATTGTATAAAAATGCAATGGACAAAACATTCTGGTTTCTGCCTTAATAAACACTTCTACAGTTTCTCCTGGAACTTGCTCTCCAACCCACCATTACTGTGAACATTTTGGTCTTTCCTAAGCATCACAAAGAAAGGAAGCTCTATGTTCCATATGCAAATTGCGTTAAATGGAGGGTGTTAATAACATGAAGACTCACTTTTATTAATTTTTAAAATTTAATGTGCAAAAAAACCCCTCCAATACAACATTGCTGTGGATATATTCTCTGATTTGTTAGAGATTGTTTTCCTCCTACACATTGTGATTTAAAAGAGAAAACGTCCTTTGGCTTCCATAGGCTACCAATGCATTTTGTAATTTAAGTAATTATGACTTAATGGAACATCAAAGAGCATACAAGGAAAAAATCCTCGGGCTTATTTTATCCTCATTAAGTATGAAACAGATTGGTCCTGTGGGGCTTCGCTTTTGTTTTAAATTCCCCGAAGCTTGGGCTGTTTCCCCTGAGCGCATTCTTTACCAATACATATCACCCTCAACATGGAAGCCTTCCCATCACTCCGTTGGCATCCACTAAACGATAATAACCCAGGAACTCGGTGTGCAGAAAAGCAATCTAAAGGGCTGAAGAATGAATTACTTGTTCTACAGATAATTGTGTCTCTGCACAAAAGCAACAAGGGAAGGAGCGCTGCTCTCTTTTGATAACAGATAATAGAGCCCCTCCTTTATTTTCTCCTATGCGGGCTTCAGGAATGAAGATGGAAATTTCACGCACAGCACCTTGGTCCTTGTGCATTATGATTCTGTAAAAGTCCTGCCATTTAGGAAACTCGTCTCTATTTCTGTGGAGACGAAGCAGGAAGGTCAGGCTGAGCTTTAATCAAGGTATCTCCCTGCTGGGGAAAGCAGGCTTCCCCTCCCCTCAGGTAGGGACCTTTAATTTAGCTGCTGTTTTTAAGGAATCCTGAAGCCACATCAGGGCCTGACAGTGTCTGCTGCTCACTTAATCCCTGAAGCTGAGAGAGAACACTGATGTTGTCATTGACAATTTACTCTTGCAGTATTTTTCTGCTAAACTGAGGAGGATTTTTGTCACCGGTGCGCTATCAAAAATACATGAAGGACTTGCCCTTATTAAGAGATGCCATGTCAGTTGGGTTCACATTTAGATGGTAACCCTAGCAACCAACAGCCCCCATCTCTCCCAGGAAACAAGTAGAAGACAAGAACTCTTAAGTCACTGTGTTCTGTGAATTAGGCAGAACTCAGCCTGGGGACAATGAAGGGCACTGTCACTCCACTGCATTCAAAGGCTGTCAACTCTTTGCCATCTCCTCCCTCACTCTGTCATCCAGAATTCCCCCATGCTCAGGACACCCCTGCACTACTGTGGCAATCTCTGCCTCTTTGTTTCATTCAGAGACAATCCTTTTACGCTTCCAATATAGGCTGGTATAGTATCATACTTCGATGTTTTGAAGAGAGCTAGGTGTCACGTAGTCAAAACAAGTCACTGATATGGAACTGGCTATGGCATGTACAGATATCACACATAGATACCACAATGTGTTCCACATTAAGTGATAATAGCTGATTACTTCCTGCCTGGTGGTAAGTCCGGCAGTTCTTGGCCTGAGAAAGGTATTATGCATGAATAGGTTCCCTCTCCTCCAAGACTTGGTACTTGGTGTGCCAGTAAAGTTTCCTTCTGCAGGGCCAGAGACTCCCAGATCCCACTATTGGGCTAGATGAGGTGAATTAACAACTGCCCTTGATTTCTAGTCATCAAATTCAAAAGGATTGGAGGTTTCTGATCTTGTGCATTAGATTTATAAAAATGGTTTTCAATGGCACAGCCACTCCCTAGGGGAATAATCTCATTGTTCCGACTGCCCTGAGGCATTCTCAGTCCTCCTTCAAATATGTGTCTTGCTCCATCCTTCCTCTGGCTGGCTCTCTGCAGCCTGCTACAGGTTTATTCATAGATTGGAAAAGTGAGAAACGGAAAGGTTTGCCCAGGGAACACTGATAATCTGAGTGAAATCAGCAAAGCAACCCAAGGATGTTATCCAGGATGACAGGTGTTCGAGTCTGACGTGGTTGCCTAGGGGTTGGTTCAGTGGTGGAGCACTTGGTTCAGGAGTGTTTCATCCACAGCACCACGAAGGCAGATGTGTGGCTAAAATCTTCTCGATGCCCTCTTTGTCCCTCTTCTTCCTAGTCTTGTTTTTAGCAAAATGCCTGTCGTTTGGCCAAGGTAGCTTGAACTGGAGAATGTTCAAGAGATAAAGCAAGGTGCTCCAGGAAGCATATCGAACAATTATCTCAATGTCACAAGCGTTTCCTTCTCAACTTTGGTTATAAATAAGGCCTGCTCCCATGACAAGGCACCAGAGTCCTTTCAAACTGCTGAAGTATGACACGACAGAAGAGTATCCTAGAAGCTCCACATCATGACCCAGTAGGAATTTGTAGGGGATGTCAAACCAAACGAAGGCAGAATTAACAAGCAGGGCAAGGCACAGACAGGCCCCATCTCAACCTTGTGTTCCTCAGTCATTTTCTCATTCTCTAACAGACTGAGTTCCTCCCTTCCTTCCCTCTCTCTTCACACCCCCTCCTCTTCTGTCTCCTTTCCTCAGCCCCCTCCGGTCCCTCTCTCCTCTTCTCTCTTCTTTCCTTCTCTCCTCTCCCCTCCTCTCTTCTCCTCTCCTCTCTTTTCCTATCCATGCTCACAATAATATTCTGTGCTCCTGAGAGCAGGAACGCATAACTAAGGGCTCTGAATATTTCGTTTCAGATTCCTCCATCAGAAAACCATCAGAATCATCTCCCTAGGAAGAAGGTTCAAATGCTTTCAACGACCATGTACATCCTTTATGCTTGCAACTCTGAGCTCAGACGATGTCTTCGGGCATACCAGCCCACCGTACCACGTCACTGTTTTTGATCAGTAAAAGGAGAGCAAGTAATGTGCGGACTGATCTCTGCAACCTTGATTGCTGCCTCAATGGCAAAGATGACGTCACAGATTCAATTAGGAATTTTCAGGTCAAAAGATTATTTGGTAGACCTTATATACAAACTCCTGTCTTTGCTAAAGGCCAGCAAAGGGAGAGCCTATTTTAGAACAGAAGTTAGTAAAAGGTGGAACAGATACAGAGGGATACGTTTTTAGAATGGAGAAAGGGGTCCATGAATCAAGGATACAGGCAGCCACTGAAGGCTAAGTTGTGAAGACTATCTAGGAGCCTCTGAAGAGAGGTCAGCCCTGCTGGCACCTTGATTTCAGCCCAGTAGAAAATATTCAGGCTCCTGTCCTCTGGACCTGAAAAGAGAATCAGTGGCCAGTCAGAAGTATTTTACTACAGGCCTTAGAGCAAGCATACTGCTCACACTTCTTAAAACACCCGTAGGCACCATTAGCATTTTGTCTAGGCTCTGCCCCATTGTTACCTGGCAATAGCCAGGTGTGCCTGACTCACTATAAAAGGGGCTGCTTGCCCCCTCCTCTCTCTCTTGCTCTGTTGCCTTCTTGTGCACACATATCCTCTTTCCTCTTCCTCCTTTCTCTCTCCAGGTGCTCATGGCCGCCTCTCCTCCTCTCCTCTCCTCTCCTCTCCTCTCCTCTCCTCTCCTCTCCCTCTCCTCCTCTCCTCTCCTCCTCCTCTCCCCCTCCCCTCTCCTCCCTCTCCCTCCCCTCCCCCCCTCTTTTCTGTCTCTACTACCCTCTCAACTCCCATCCCCATGCCCTGAATAAATCTATCCTATACTATACCATCCTGTGACTGGTCCCTCAGCATGGGTCTGCAGAAGCACCCCTTTCCCCACACCTGACTGCACATCCACCAAACATATCGTTTTCTAAAATACCAACAGTTCTTGGTAAAGTTTTGAGCTTCTCCATAGGAAAGAACACTGGAAGGGGCTGGGAGATAGTTCCCCATAGGATCCATGCAAACAAAAGGCATCAATCTCCAGCCAGATGTAAATCCTCTCAGAGTACCTGGGGTGACCTGTAAATGGACTGAATGGAGATGTGCTGAGGTAAAAAATCAAAAACGATCATCTGCTATCAGTTCCAGCGAGCCAGATCCGCTCACGTTGGCTGCTACTCTACCACACGGTCCACAAGCCGCCCTCTCCCAGATGGCTCCCTTTTAGCCAGCCTCTCCACGAAGTCCTCTAGGCAGTCATACCATGCCTGGCACACGTGCTCACGCGCGCGCGCACACACACACACACACACACACACACACACACACACACACACACACACATCTTGGTCTGCAGGCCCTTGTGTGTTCTCACTTCATATGGGCAACAGAACCAGACCCTCAAGCTCCAACTGCCTCTCGGCCATTTCTTTCACACACTGTCCTCTATAGTCCCGTAAATCAAAGTTCCAGAAACATGTAATTTAGCAATTAGATTTACATGTTAAATTCTCAATTCACAATACATCTACAGAATAAACTTACTGCCAATTAATAAAGATAGAAACTGCCCACCTAGGCAGGATAAAATTGACCTAGAACACCTAGATGAGAATCATCTTCCTCTGACGTCTCCATCTTGATTCCAGCTTCCCTCCTCCTTCTCCCTCCCCTCCTCCTCCTCCTCCTCCTCCTCCTCCTTCACTCTCCTCTTCTCCCCCCTCCTCCCTCCTCTTCCTCCTCCTCCTCTTCTTCTCTCTCTCTCTCTCTCTCTCTCTCTCTCTCTCTCTCTCTCTCTCTCTCTCGACCTTTTCCCTGCCTATCCTTCCTTCTCATCCAATGATAGGCCTCGTCTTATCCTGAACCTGCCTTGCTGCATAATAACATCATCCTACAGGGATTTGAATGGGGAGGACCATAAAAGAAAACCTGATATAAAAAGGAAAAACCTAAACAAAGAAACAGAAATTTGTGAAATTTCAAAAGAGCACAAAAGCAGAGAAGGATATGTTCCCAGGTCCCCAGCCTAGTCCCTAGCAAGACAGGTCAAACACCAACAAACCTTTATCCCAGGATGAGGGTTTGACAAGGTTCCCCTATTTCCCCGGACTCAGTGATGTTCAAACCCCTGTTAAAAGTCTGGGTTGGATTATATATGACAGCTCCAGGGGCTCTTGAAGTTTACATTTCTGCACTTTAGCACAGGTGATATTCGACATGGGAAAAATCGTCACAAAATCAAAACGAAGCAATGACATGAAGGATTATTCAGTAATAGAACAAGACAGACCAAAGACAGAGCCCTTGAGTCAGCCCTGGTAAAACCTGCACAGAGGACCAGCAGGAATTTGCAAAGGCATTTGTGAATGTTTCTACTGGGATCTGAAGACAGCTCCGTGTGGCTGAAGGTACAATATAAATTTACTAGCAAAACTAGAAGGAAGAAGAGAGTCCCAGATGGGGAACAATTTACTAGTAACAGGAAGGATAGAAAACATTATCTAAAACTAAGGTGATTCTATATTTGGGGAAGTAGATAAAAATGAACCCCTATTTCTCTTTTAAATTCTTAACATGTGTGGGCTTTTTTGGTAGTAAAATATAACAACCTTATCAAAAATTATCCCTTATTTGAATTCTTATGATAAAAAGCATAGCTTTAGTTGTGCTTTCGCATTTCTCCAGTCATCTCCGTAGTTCTGTTAGTCATTTACAAGGATTTCTTATTCCATTACTAAACTACAATAAAAAGAAAACGCACAAGACCAGCACTGCGAATTCAGTCTTGTGTTCATTTGAGTGTTACAGAATCCTTACTATAATGTTCTTATCAAGAAAAGTGAGTGAATATCTTATTAAAGTCCGGAAGGAGGCAAACCAGGGCTTGGGTTTGTCTGGGGACTATGCAATGCCATCAGAGTCTCAGTTCTCCATTCCTGCTCTGTCATCCTTGGCAAATGGCTGTCCTTCACACTGCTGATCCACAGCACAGGGTGGCCACTCCCACTCCAACTCTCTGAATCATTCTGTGCCGGAAATAGAAGCAAACGCAAAGGACAATGTTTATCATTTCCTCCCAAAGCTTTCCTTAAAGCAACATTGACTCGAATGGCAATGCCAAAATTGCCCTTGTTTATCCACCCTCACCACCCCCACCCACCCATCACCTCCTCCATCCACACTATACCATTTTTTCCCCTTTAAGCTGAGTATCTTGCTGTCCTAAAGACCAACCAAGATTTTTTTATTTTTTAGAAATAGAGAGAAATTAACATTGTATGGCAAACTAAAATCTCCCAGGAACCTTTGAAAACATATTAAGTATTGCATTTGCCTCAATTAAAAGGTGAATATTAGGATTCAATCTCTTAGGGCTATCAAAAAAAAATCCACCAAAAAACAAAACAAACAAAACACAAAGTAGGAGTCCCAAAGTAAATGAGACAGGCAAGTTCCTGGAGCTCATTGGCCACCAAATCTGACTAACCACTTAGTTTCAGGCTCAGTGAGGAACGCTGTCTCAAAATATAAGGTAGGAAACAAGTGTGGAAGACCTGCATACAGACCTCCAAATGCATACACAAATACATGCATGAATACTTGCATGCACATGTGTACACATGTGCATAGTACACACACACACACACACACACACACACACAGGGGCCCTTAATAATAATGTATATTCATCAAGAAATTTATTTTTTGGGTGTAAGCAATTGAAACAGTTGACAAGCTTAAACTGAATAGGGAGAGTAGAAGGTAGTTGGACATACAGTAGGATGTCTCATAAAACTTGAATAATCTACTCTCAGGAAGAAAAGAAATCAGGACTTCTCCAGGGCCACCTTGGACTTTTCTTCCACAAATCTGCCAATCACAGGATCATGGAGTGCACTTTACAAAATGGTATTCCAAATTTTCAATCCTGCCACAGCTGGGTATAGGTTAGGTCACTGAATCGTCCTCTAGGACCAACATCTTCTAACGATGGAGTGTATGACTGCATCCGTTCATCCTTTGGATACCATCTCATTGCCTTGCCATGTTATTGGGAAGTGGATGTGGAGGTGATGTGTTCATTACGATGGTGTATATGAAATTCTGAAAACCCATAGATGGTGGTATAAAAGGATAAAAGACAAAAAGATAATCCAGATTCATACTGTGCATAT
Source organism: Rattus rattus (assembly GCF_011064425.1). Taxonomy (NCBI): domain Eukaryota; kingdom Metazoa; phylum Chordata; class Mammalia; order Rodentia; family Muridae; genus Rattus; species Rattus rattus. Next base: position 126,536,307 of record NC_046159.1, read on the forward strand.
CTAGTCTGATAGAAGAAAAACTCCAATTTAATCTCTGATGCTAAGAACGCAACTTAGCTGATATTATTACTGAGTCTCTATATAACACCCTTGAAATTTGTTGTTAAGGTAGGGCTTGTGACTGGCACTTCTTGAAAAATTCAGCTAGGTGGGAAATTCATGCAGTTGAGACCATAGCAACTCTAGTGACTGTCTCTACCACCATGGTTCCTGTACTTTTTTTTTTACTGAATGTTTTATGTATTTACATTTCAAATGTTATCTCCTTTCCCCCTCTTTCCATCCCCTCCCCCTCCTCCTGCTTCTATGAAGATGCTTCCACTCCCACCTCAACACCCTGGCATTACCCTACACTTGGTCTCCTCACAGGACCAAGGGCTTCTCCTCCTATTGATGCCAAACAATGCCATCCTCTGCTACATATGTGGCTGGAGCCATAGGTCCTTCCATGTATACACTTTGGTTGGTGGTTTAGTCCCTGGGAGCTCTAGGAGGTCTGGTTGATTGATATTGTTGTTCTATGGATTTGCAAATCCCTTCAACTCCTTCAGTTTTTTCCTCTAACTCTTCCATTGGTGATTCTTGCATCTATGACCCCTGATCTCTTTCCTAGGTTTTCTAACACCATAGTTGTCTCCCTTTGTGCTTTCTTTATTGTTTCTATTTCCATTTTTAGGTCCTGGATGGTATTGTTCAATTCCTTCACATATTTGGTTGTGTTTTCCTCTAACTCTTTAAGGGATTTTTGTGTTTCCTCTTTAAGGGATTCTACTTGTTTATCTATGTTCTCCTGTATTTCTTTAAGGGAGTTATTTATGTCCGTCTTAAAGTCCTCTATCATCATCATGAGACGTGATTTTAAATTCAAGTTTTGCTTTTCCAGTGTGTTGGAGTATCCAGTAGTTTGCTGTGGTGGGAGAGCTGGGTTCTGATGATGCCAAGTGGCCTTGGTTTCTGTTGCTTAGGTTCTTGTGCTTGCCTCTCTCTATCTGGTTATCTCTAGTTTTAGCTGGTCTTGCTGTCTCTGACTGGAGCTTGTCCTTCCTGTGGGCCTATGAGACTGTGAACCTGTGATCTTAGGACTGAGAGCACTCCTGGGAGACCAACTCTCTCCAGGCAGGTTTTGTGTTCAAGGGCAGTGGGACAGCCTTAGCTCTGGGCACAAATGGAGACCAAAAGGCTCCTCCTGTGCTCTTGACTCTACCAATTAAACACCATACTAGCTAATAGAAGAAACCAACTAACAGGTATAGATTATCCTGAGTACCTAATGTCAAAGATTCTCTTCTGCTTCCATGAGAAACAATTTTTCTCAGCCTTTAACAACCTTCTTGAAGACCTGTCCACAACCACTTATGACTCACCTCCTTATCCCCAGTGTTCTAATCTGGTACTTTCAGAACTAGAGGTAACCAATGACTTCTACCTAGAAATCAATACACAGTCTGATTCCAGGTCATACTTTGTCACAAGCAAAGTAAACAGAAAATTGTAACATTTTCTGCCATAGTCTTCTCTGGTATCTTTAGGAAGCTGCCTAGGGCTGTAACACTAAACTAAAAATTTCAGTTAATAATAGCCTTTCATGCTGAGTGACGCATGAGGTTTTATCAATGAAATGGACTTAGAAAACCATCTATCAGGCCATTAGTAGACATGAACCGACAGACACCCATTGATGCTAAGAAAGGGAGTGAGTATGGTCAAGTTGCAAAAGACATTTACACATTCTGTGCCTAGACTGAGGATAGACTAATTGGAGCTCCAGCCATTTTGAAGATACTTATCAGAGGTATCAGTGGTCTATGGGTAGTTTGAGACAAGTTGTCTAAGATTGAGTCTTCTGAATTCACCAAACTCTATACAAAGCAGGTACATATTCCAAAAAAGGATGCATGGCCAAAAGCAACATGGCTTTTCCTCAAACTCAATAGACCAACTTCAGAGTGTATCATGAACAACAGTCACTTCTCCAAGGCAACATCATATGGAACCCCTGGAACTTTAGTTCATAAGGTCTGAGAAAGGAGCAAGATATACATTATTTTCACAGAAAAAAATTATGCTGTGCTTCTTCGACACGGAGAGGGTTTTCAGATGCTCCAAGGTAACACTTTGCTCTCTTTTCTTGTCATGGTCGATTGTAAAAAGGGTTCATTTTCACATTCAATGGGTTTTATTGCCATTCTAGACCAAAGCAATATGGTGAACTTAACTATATTTCAGATTCTTAAGAAAAATTAAAGATGAACTATGTTTATAAGTTAAGTCCTACATTCTAGCCATCCACCAAGAGCCCATGTACCCACAAAGTGACATTCATTCAGGTGGGCACATAAGAAGACACATGAAATATATCTAAACCCTGCTTCCAGTTGAGTTAAAACTGCAGAGTCACTGTGCAATGCAAGGGAATGAGAAATGGATGCTTGCTTTTTGAGCAACTGAGATGCTTGATGTTGTAACAGCAAAAATTCATGATGGCTGATAATGTTCCAGGTACAAAGGCCAGAGACTACACAACATTCTTATTCATGGTGTGATATGTTCTATCTTCTCCATGATAGATAGAGTACCTCAGGTGTATAAATATGTCCTTTACTTTGGAAATGATGTCTCAACATACATTACATTATTAAAGGACTAGAGACCTCACATTAGCCAACTCCAGTAGCAGTCATCTCCTACCCCTTGTCTAAATTGTCTTGGCACTTCTCATCCCCGGTTCTTCCAGATCAATCACCACTCAGTATCAGTGTAATGAAAGCACACAGTACATACTCTTGGGACTCACCTGAAATGCTACCAACCCCATCTGCTTTGTGTTGCCTGCTGGATACTCACAACTGGGGCTTTGTCCAAAGCTACAGGCAAGAAGAGATTTATTTGACAGAGGCCTTAATATCACATAGTGCTAGTTCATATTCAAATAAGCAAGGGCGTGCATATGCTTACACTCTTATGACTAATTCCAAATGCCTAGCCTCCATATCTCCTGAGAGCCCTCTCCCTGCATCCACAGAGTACAATACCTATGCTAACTGTGGTTTCAAGTTTCTGGGCAACAGAAATGCATTCTCAGTGACCTAATCAAAAACATTATTGAAAGATTATAAGAGTGGCTTACAAACAACCATGAGTGTTGAATAGTGAAGTTTTGGGATATGAAGAATTCCTGGAACTCTGAGAACATTGCAGCCGAGATTTAAGACCTTCACTTGCTCATGCTCATTCTCAGGCTTGACTGCACACTATAATCATGAGTTCATTATAAAATCCTCTTCCTGATGCCCTTTAAATTCTAGGGTGACTCTAATTGGTAGTCAGAGCTGAAACCTTAGCTGTATCAGAAACACCCGGAAAGCTAGTTTAAACATAGATTACTGGACTCCAACTTCAGGTCTTCTGATTTACATAAGTCAGAGACCATTTGCATTTATAGCAAGTTTGCAGGTAATGGATTGGATGTCCAATGAGGGCTGGGACTCTACAATGCCAACAAGTCGTCTTGTGATCTGAAGTTGCTGTACTTCAAATCCCATCTACCCACCTACATCAGCAAAGTTCTAGAGAGTCCTTTTCAAACTCTAACATGGGCGCCTAGCTTCAAACTTTGTGAAACATGAAGTCCTGGACTCCAGCTGCAAGTTCTAATTCAAGTAGTCCCCATGTACGGTCAGTCCAACAAGCACACATTAATACATCACTCTTCTGAAGCAATGCCTAAGTCAGGTGATTTTGTTTTATTATCATACTGCAGTAAATAGGATACTGCTGTGATCTGTCATTGGTCTGTAGCTGTTAAACATTCCTTCAAATGTAAAAGATCCCAAATCAAAGGAAAGTTTGAAGAACACAGATGAAAGATACAGGACTCTGAAGTCCTCTCCCTGAGCTTATATAGCAGTGTTAGCAGTTGAGGAGACCCTTTGGTGGAGCTGCCTGCAAGTTGCTCCAATGATACAACTTGTCTAATTTGCCTTTCATCCTTGGGTTGGAGATATTAGCAATTAAGCTGTCTGGGTTATCCATGCTTGTGTAAATCACTCCTCACCCAGGATGCTGTAAGTAACCATACTAAACTCACTAATCCACCAAGCTAGGCTTGGGTAGACTCCTGTCTTTATGACAGGAGCACTATCTGGGGTGGATAGGTATCTGCTCATGTGGACCATTAAAACAAAGTGATGCAGTGAACTGAAGACAGGGATGCAGTTATACATTCCACATTGCATCTCCCATGGCAATAGTGTGGTGCTGAAGCTAAGCAATGTATATGTTCCACCTCAATTCCTGTTAGAATAAAAGGAAGGATGGAAAGAAGAAAGGAAAGGAGATAGGGAGGGAGGGAAGGAGGGAGGGAGAGAGGGAGGGAGGAAGGAAAGAAAGAAAGAAAGAAAGAAAGAAAGAAAGAAAGAAAGAAAGAAAGAAAGAAAGAAAGGAAAAAGAAAAATGTGCTGTCCCTGCTAATGGGATGTATCCACCTCTGATCAATCAGTTCTGCAAGATAGCAGAGACCTTGTGGCACAACCCAATGGTTGGAAACCATCTGTGGGAGAAAAGCAACTGACAATGGTCAGTGAGCTATTGGAAGTGAAGAGAATCAGGGAAAGGTATAATGAGCTGAGACAGCTGTGCTCTCTAGATCCACAGTGCCATGGGGAAAAGGCAACATTCTCTCAGAGATAAAAAGATGAGCTTTCATATCTGCTGCAATGGCTAGACATGCTTCTGTTGTCCTCACAGCTGTGAGAATCATTCCAGGCTATTGAACATCAGGGCAGCCACAGAGCTTCCTGTGTTTAATCCTGTCCTGGTTTTCCTTGAAATGAACCCTTCTTCATGCAGTAACTAGCCTATTTCTTTTCCTCAAAAACTGAACTATTCATATACACAGTCAAGTACATATGTGCATAAGTACATGTCAGTTCACGTGGGGCTCAGTGTTGGTTCAACATGAATTTTCTTCCATCCCACAGAGGATCCAGTAAAACAGAACCAGCTGACCTGCCCTGTGGCATGGGTTACTGTGACTTTGTTTGCCCAGCACTGCCTTAGTGCTAACTTCTCTACACTATTCAAGTCTGTTGAAGAAGAATGACAATACCATCCTTAACTGGGTGCTTATTTAGACTTGACATTCTGTCTCTCAAGATAGCAGTATGGATGTATTTTATATATATAAATGTATATACATATATTTATATGTACACATATATTTTATATACATAAATTTATATACACATATTATAAATTTATATATATATATAAATGTAGTGAGATATTTACCAAAGAAGACCACTCAGACATGACTTTAAGCCAATAGATCATCTTTTATCACCATCACGCAACTACACTGGGAGTTAGGAACCCACGTGCAGTTTGAAGCCAACTTCGGGATGGAATTTTAAGCATTAAAAACCCATCCCAGGTTGATGCCTCAGTAATCAAGAACAGTTAGACAGAAGGAGAACTTCAGAAGCCATAGAGTCTGGTTAGTATGTTTAGGGACTTTCCAAGAACTATGGGTTTTAGTGGATTAAGTCTTTGTTCTTGTTTTGGTAAGTGTTGTTACCTAATGCTGGGTTCCAAGGCCTCAGTAGTACTTGCATCATGGGGTCGGTTGTGTCTGTGGGCCTGTTACATATACACTATCTATATTAATAGATAAATAGGTTTTAAATAATGAAAATTATCATCAGTGAAGAAAAAGGAGGTTAGACAGTCTAGCTAAAGAAACGTATCTCAATGACTGTAGAACTGGAGCATAGATCCAGGGTGTACTTAACTGTGACCTATTTCACCCCCCACCACCATCATTTTGTATAACCAGCTAACCAGTTCCTTAAGTGGATTCTCTTTGCAGCCCAAGGATTTATAAGCTAAATGTTGGTTAAAACCTAAGTCTGTATGATAAAATTTTACCCACACACATGAGCAGAACCTGGCTCAGAAAACATGTTCTCAATAGACCTATTTTAAATAAACTTTTCACTTCATCATAGTTTTAGAGAGAGAGTTCCCTGTAGGTCTCATCCACTTTGCCTCCTTATGATTTCAAACAGATGGTAAATTAGGCTCTGAACAAGCAAGCCCTTATTGCAACCTATTTCTGGACAAAGACACTGCACAGGAACCTGTGACTGCAACCAGTTCTCTGTAGGTCACCAGGCAGCATGCTGTCAGATCAGCCCAGCTGGACTAGACCCCGGTGTCAAAGAATGGACCAGGAATGTCCCAGTGCTTTGTGAGTTTCAGATCTGGCACTTTGCTGGCTGCTACAACAGAGGGTAAATCAGTGGAGTATGCCCGTGTCATGCCAGCTCCTCCAAAGATTGTGTCTCACTTAGATCATCAAACCCATTGGCCAGACGTTCTGTTCTCCCCCGAGTTTTACACAATGCCAAGTATACTACAGATGGTTTCCCAAGTGCTAAATAATAACACTGTCTAGCTTTCACAGCCTATTTGCTGTACAGTCATTCTTTATATGCATTCTATTAACTGCTGTAGTCTCTGCTTCTGGTGAGAGAGAGTGTTATGGATGACAAGATGGACATTCAGTTAAAAGACATTTTCAGAAAGAGATCTCGCTCTCAATCATTTTAGATTCTTACAGCATGTAGCTAGAGCAGAGCATTCAAAGTTTTTAACACCTTGTCCTTTATGCTGGCCGCAAAATTTACAACCTTCACTCTACCTGCATCTTCTCTGAGATCCTATCTGCCTTTGAGGACTAACATGACATAATTCTACTCTGCGGCTGTAATAATATAATGGTGAAGAGGAATTTTCTGCTTGGAAGGGACCACCTCATTTCAATATGCAGTGACATCTTTTGGAAACCAATATCCTCTATAATGGGGAATGGCTGCAGATCAAGGGCAATCATTTCTGTGATTTATGAGCAGTGCAAGCAGATGGTTTTTTGAATATTTGGCCTTTTACCAAAAACCTCATGCAAGCTAAGCTGTTGTATCTTATTGCATGAGAAGCCTCGGCTTCCAGGTGAGGGATGGGCTGATTCAGAATCTGCCTTTGAACTTGAAAGCAGGGTCCAAGATGCTACTTAACATAAGATGAGGGAACTTTTTTATTTTAATTTCCTCCCACTCGCAGCAATCATACATGCAAACCAAGCCATGCCAGCCAAGAAGGTAGAGAGCCAGACACCTGGCCTGCGCAACGAGGCTGTCTCACTTTGCTGTGGTTATTAGATTATCAATTTTCTCAGACCTGTGTGATTCACGGGGAACACTATTAACCTGGCAAGAATTAATTACAGCTGAAGAAAGGGTGACCTTCTCAACAGAGGCAAAAAGGCAAACCAGCCCTTTATGTGAGCAACTAGGGAGGTTAGAAGTTTGCTTAGGATTCTAAACAGGGTCTTGTGCTCCAGCTACTTAAAGGGAGCGTGTCAGATTACCCCAAGTGGGAGGCAAGAGTGAGACTTTGAGATGCATCAGATCTTGCTGGAAATATGAGTTCTGTGCATTATTCAATATTTTGATGCAAGAAACTTTTCTTTCTATTTACTTAATCTTTCCACAGGCCAAGAATAAATAAATAAATAAATAAATAAATAAATAAATAAATAAATAAGGAAGAAGCTTCTGAGGATTGAATACTGACAATCGGAAACTGAGGTATTGTTTTGTTTCATTTTTGTAGGAAAGTGTCATTATGCAGGATCGAATGAGGCCTTTTATTGGATGAGAAGGAAGGATGGGGGGGAGAAAAGTTTTAGAGGAGGAGGAGGAGATTAGAGGAAAGAGAGGGGCAACTGAGAGAGCATGGAGGCAGATGTTAAGATTTCTCTCTGCACATTGACAGGTTGTTATGAATATTCTTAAGGGGTAGATGTGTACAGGATTGTGTGCATCTAGATGAGCCAACTATATCTTATCTAGGTGGAATTATACCTTATCAATTGGATCAGAGGCTATTGTGTTGTGTGTTCTTTCATGTGGCGATTGAATTGAATTCAAGAGGGTGTGTAGTGACTGGACACACTGGGCCACCACGGAAATGGAATGTGTATGTCTGCTTTGGGAACTAGATGGGTAGAGAGATTGTTGCCAGACTCAGAGAGTAGCCATCGGCAGTGTGATATGGGATGGAGCTTAGCAGGTGAGACACTTTGTTGATGGAGATGAAACTATCCAATAGAGGCCATGTGGCCACACAGTTTCAGCACTAGTGTGGGGTAAAAGAAACCTCATTTTTAATTTTACCACTACACATTTTAACATCAGAAAAACTAGGGTGCTGACATTATTTTGCTCTTTACCAGCTTCTCTAGCCTAATACCAGAAGGTGAACAATAAAGAATTTTTTCAGTGTTAGAGGCTAAAAATACAACATCAAGCAGTGCAGACTTGGTACTTGATGAATGCTCACTTTGGGGTTCATAACTACTGTTCTGGACATCCTTTTACAGAAACCTTTAATCCAGCAGTTCTCAACCTATGGGTCAAAATCCCTTGGTGATTGTCCAAGACTCTTGGGATTTCAAAATATTTACATTATGATTTGTAGTAGTAGCAAAGTTAAAGTTATGAAGAAGCAATGAAAACCACATGAGAAATTATTTTAAGGGGCCACAGCACTAAGAGGTAGAGAACCACCACCTTGATCTCAGCTATGAGAGTTCCTCCATTAAGATCAACTACTTACAAAATGCCTACTTACTGATACCATCAAATATTATCCCATTCATGGTTAGTTTTCAGCATATGATTCTGAGTGTGTGTGTGTGTGTGTGTGTGTGTGTGTGTGTGTGTGTGTGTGTGTGTGTAAGAAGTCAATCACAAGGACCTGACATGTGGCTCCCTCCTCAATAAAGTTTTTATCACTGTAGTCAATGTGGCCAACAAAGTGTCTTAGCTTTAGATTCAACTTTTCTTCCTTTTCTAAAAAATTACTACAGGAAAAATACTTGAATTTATTTGCTCTGGTTTGAATAGTACATGTCCTTACAGGCTCATTTGTTTAAACACGTGATCTCCAGCTGTTTTGTTGTTCGGGAAGGTTGTAGAACTTTTAGAAAGTGGAGTCTTGCTGGAGGAAGTGGGTGACTGAGATATGCCTTAAAGTGTTAGAGGCTGTCCTTGCTTCCTGTGCCTGCTCTAACTCCCGAGTATGGATGCAATGTGATTGGTTGGCTCCTGTCACCATGCTTTCTCTGCCTGTTGCCATATCTTCTCTATTATGATAAACTATATCCCTCTAGAATTTCAGGCTTGGTAACCTCTTCTTTAGTCAGGGTCTTTGCTCAGGGTCTTTCAAAGTAGCAAAGAGGGCATAACTAAGCAGAAAATGATTGAATAACATGGTCATGACCCTTCAGGAACAAGAAGTAAAAGGTTATGTCTTAAAAGTGGTGTGCTTGGGTGCACGTTGACAAGGGACAGAGAGGTGATGGATAATATTGTGGAACTGAGAATCTAGATTCACCAGAAGATAGGCCTCAGGACATGCCTGCAGAGGGTCGTCTTGATTGTGGTAATTGATGCTCATTTTTATAGAGGGCGGACCTCTTCCTGGGCAGAGGACCTGGGACTGTATAAAATGGAAAAGTGAGCCCAGCACGGGCACATGTTTGTCTCTGCTTCCTGAACACAGGTGGAATGTAGCCAGCTCGGCCAATGTATCTCAAGCTCTTGCCACTGTGACTCCCCCTCCCGTAATGGACTGACCCCATGGACCGTGAACTGAAATAAACCCATTCTCCTTTCAGTTGCTTTTATCAGAGTATTTTATCACAACAACAGAGAAAAAACCCAATGCATCGTCAGGATAAGTCCTCCGTTATTCACATAAATGTACTCATTTTTCAGAGGTGCATAGAAACCTCGTAGGATACACAACTCAGTATCCAGGGAGGACTTTCTCTCAGGAGTAAGACTGGAAGCGAAGCAAAGCAAAACCATCTTATTCCCACCATATTTTTATTTTTGTTAAACTAGAAAGCATCTTCAGCACCTGTTAAAAATAATTAACATTATTAATTATGTTAACATTATTAATTAGAATGAACAGTAACAACAGAGGAGGGATGGCCTCTCCCCCGCCCCTCTCTCTGTGCAATAAATTGTCAGAGGTTAGCTTTCTTTTTGTTCTGATAAGCCTATACATGATTCGGTTTGTATGTTCCAACAACCAGTAAGTACTTGCTCTGATCTGTCTATTTGTATAACATCAAATACCTGAGATCCCAATTCTCTTAAGAATATAGCACTTCTCATTTAATTCCAGGAAACTACACATTATTTTATTTTTTATTTTTTAGCTATAGTTCACTGTGGTCATATAAAGTACATGAAGTTATTCCAATTTGTCTATACTGCTTGAGATTTGACTTGTGTCACAGCAGTATGCAGTCTTTGAGAGATGTCTTGTTGAATAGAATGTAGATTGTTGGGTTTGGGCATAATCTCTAGATATCTGTCAGGTCTACTTGATGTGCAGTTGATTACATGCAAATTGGAGAAGGTGGGACATTAAAATAACCTACTCTCACTGAACTGGAGTTAGTCTGTGTCTTTCATTCCAGTAGCACACATTTTATAAAATTGAAAATTGGGTGTGCCAGAGTACATTTATAATTGAAATGTCTTCCTGATTGACTGTTTCCCTGATCAGAACGCAATGCTGGTCATTAGCCTTCCTGATTAGTTTTAATGTAAAATCTATTTCTACAACTTTTAGTATACAGATTATTTATTCCTGGATTCCTGGTTTCCTTTCTTGTCTCACTCACTGGGAAGGAGCCAATCTGTCTTGATACTGTATGGTGGTGCCTGACTTTGAAGGAAATATGAATTTCTTGTAAGTAGCAAAACCATAGAGTTTGGTTTTTGATCCATCGATTAACTTGAATCTTTTGATAGGAAAGTTGAGGTCATTAATATTTAAAGTTAGTATTAAAAGATGCATATTGATTGTGCTCTTGCTTTTGTTTGCTCTTATTTCAGGTTTCAGTAATTATGCTTGCATTTGTTTTCCTTCTACTGAATTTTGCAGTGCTTGTGTCTGTCCAGTCTGAAGTATTGCCTCTATGTTTTCATTGTATGGCTCGTTTGGTGAACATAAATTCTGTTAGCCTGTCATATCATAAAAGTTTTCCTTTCTTCTTAAACAATGCTCTATACCTGATAGATTTTCCAATTGGGCTTCTGAGTTTTCAATTCCATTCATTTCAGCTTTTCCACGAGACCCTGGACTTCCTCTGATACCACTTCAGGAAGAGATAGAGCTAGCATTCTTCCTAGGCTGGCCCCACAGTAACCTGGCAGTATCCAGGTATGCCTGGCTTACTATAAAAGGGGCTGCTTACACACTCCTTGCTTTCTTACTCTTACTCTCTTACTCTCTGCCCTGTCTCTCCCAGACCCCTTTCTCCCCTTCTCTCTCCCCTTCTCTCCATGTGTTCCTGGCACGCCTCTCCTCTCTGTCTCTGTCTGTCTCTGTCTCTATCTGTCTTTGTCTCTGTCTGTCTCTGTCTGTCTCTGTTGCTCTGTCTCTGTCTGTCTCTGTTGCTCTGTCTCTGTCTGTCTCTGTCTCTGACTCTGTCTCTATCTGTCTCTGTCTGTCTCTGTCTATCTCTGTTTCTGTCTCCTTCTCTCTCTCTCTCTCTCTCTCTCTCTCTCTCTCTCTCTCTCTCTCTCTCTCTCTCTCTCTCTCTCTCTCTGCCTCCAACTCCCTTTCCAACTCCCTTTCTCATGCCCTAAATATACTAAACCTGTCGTATGCCTGGTACCTCGGGGGAAGGAGGCACTCTCTTCTACCTCACCATACCTGGCTATGCCAAAACATATCTTAGCCTCTTTCTATTTTTAATAAAACAACAGAGATGTCGCATTCTTTCCATAAAGAGTTAAAAGTTCCAGTGTTCACATGGTATCCACTGACTGTAAGTGTTGGGGATGGGAGACTTATTACTGTTCAGATTGTATAAAACATTATCCCAAGAGAAGACATGGGAATTTTCCCACAATGATGAGTCCTCCTCACTTTGTGTTGATGTGGGTGTGGGTAGAATCATATAATTTATATAGGTGTGACTAGAGCATGGTGTTTCTTCATCCAAAATGTCTTTGTATTTTTGGGGTTGTTTATTGGCTCTTTATCCTTCTGTGTTGTTCCTGTGTTGAGAGGGTCAATTTTCATTGTCAACTTGTCGGATTAAGAAACTAAATGGGCTTTATATTTTTAGACGTGTCTATGGGAGCTTTATAAAGGATGCTTTTAAATTAAGACCCATTCTGAATTTGGCACTATCCCTTGCACTGAACTTCTAGGCCGAATAAGAAGGGAATAAATAAAAAGCTACCTGAGGTCTTTTGCTTTGCCTTCTCTTGAGTTCTGTTTCCATGGAGATATAAGCAACCAGCCTCTTTCCACCAAGAACAACCTATACCATCTATACCATGCCATGATGGAATATATCTCAAAACAGTAAGCTAAAGTAAACATTGCCTCCTTAAGTTACATTCTGACAGGTATTTGATCAATGCAATGAACATTGATCCTTTGGCTAGAGAAATGAATGCTCTCTTTGGATTACTTGTTTACATATATGATCCTTACTCTTTTTTATCTGATCTACTTTCTTCTTTAAGCCCAAGTCCGGGATTCACATTAGGCAAATAGAAAGGCAGGAAACTGACCTAGGTATCATTTCTTGATCCCAAGATTCCTTTAGAAAGCTAATCTACCTGCTTTTCTCCCACATTCAGTATCTACCTGCTTTGCATTGTTTATCATACAATGCAGAATTTCATTCTTCATTCCAGGAAGAATTTAGACTATTACACCTCCATTCAGTTTGACCTTTTCAGCTTGTTCTATCCGAGAAGTAGCTCTGAAATTGAAATTAAATTTTGCCTTCTGATGCTACAATCTTCTTTCTTAACAATTCTCCAGGTTCTGAGAGGACTATTAAAAGTAATAATTTAAATAAAAAACAATTTCGCTGAAGAAGTGATTTCATCTGTATTTTCAGTATTTCTATCATAAATGTTAATTTTAATTCATTTTCTTATTACTTTTAAAAAGAAGCTTTTTGCATTTGTAAGCATCTGAGGCATGGCATGCATGTGGAAGACCCAAGACAACGTAGAAGAGTCGGTCTCGTTCTCCCATCATTGTGAGGATAACAAGTGCCAAAATCACACTGTCAGGATTATCCAACATATTTTATCCTTTGTGCCTTCTCAATGAAACATTTTGAATTTAAGCTGCCTTACCAACTCCCTTCACACATATAGCCAAAGAAAAGCTCAATACTGCCTATATTTCATCATCTTTTTTCTCTGATTTAGAGATTTCATATTTTCTTAACACTTAATGCTCAATTGAGATGCATTCATGTACTACTTCCAAAATGTTTTCCAGTTTAATAAGTAATATGCAAATATAAAAAATAATCAACTGTGATCAAGTCAAATATAATGAAAGCAAATTTCCCTATGATACTAAATATTCTTACTTTTTGTAATCAAACATTATTAATAGTTCATATTTCATCTAAAAACTTCCCAGCTTCCTGGTCAACATCCCCCAAACCCCTAACATTCCCCTTCAATATGAGCGTTCCCCTACCTATCCTCTCCCCATTAACGTCCTCCCACAAGAAACACATTCATTGGGGGTCCAGCCTTGGCAAGAACAAGGGCTTCCCCTTCCACTGGTGCCCTTACTACACTATTCATTGCTACCTATGAAGTTGGAGCCCAGGGTTAGTACATGTATAGTCTTTGGGTAGTGGCTTAGTCCCTGGAAGATCTGGTTGGTTGGCATTGTTGTTCATATGGGGTCTCGAGCCCCTTCAGCTCTTTCAGTCCTTTCCCTGATTCCTTCAACAGGGGTCCCATTCTCAGTTCAGTGGTTTACTGCTGGCATTCGCCTATGTATTTGCTGTACTCTGGCTGTGTCTCTCAGGAGAGATCTACATGCGGTTCCTGTGAGTCTGCACTTCTTTGCTTCATCCATCTTATCTAGTTTGGTGGCTGTATATGAATGGGCCACACGTGGGACAGGCTCTGAATGGACGTTCCTTCAACCTTTGTACTAAACTTGCTTCCCTATCCCCTTCTAAGGGTATTCTTGTCCCCCTTTTAAAGAAGGAGTGAAGCATCTGCATTTTGGTCATCCTTCTTGAGTTTCATGTGTTCTGTGCATATACGGTAAATTGAGCATTAGGGCTAATATCCACTTATCGATGAGTGCACACCATGTGTGTTTTTCTGTGATTGGGTTACCTTACTCAGGATGATATTTTCCAGTTCCATCCATTTGCCTATGAATTTCATAAAGTCATTGTTTTTGATAGCTAAGTAGTATTCTGTACCCATTCCTCTGTTGAAGGGCATCTGGGTTCTTTCCAGCTTCTGGCTATTATAAATATGGCTGCTATGAACATAGTGGAGCATGTGTCTTTGTTATATGTTGGGGCATCTTTTGGGTATATGCCCAAGAGAGGTGTACCTGGGTCCTCAGGTAGTGCAAAGTCCAATTTTCTGAGGAACCTCCAAACTGATTTCCAGAATGGTTGTACCAGTCTGCAATCCCACCTACAATGGAGGAGTGTTCCTCTTTCTCCACATCCTCACCAGCCTCTGCTGTGGCCAGAGTTTTTGATCTTAGCCATTCTCACTGGTGTGAGGTGAAATCTCAGGGTTGTTTTGATTTGCATTTCCCTTATGACTAAAGATGCTGAACATTTCTCTAGGTGCTTCTCAGCCATTAGACGTTCCTCAGCTGTGAATTTATTGTTTAACTCTAAACCCTATTTTTTAATAGGGTTATTTGTCTCCCTGCAGTCTAACTTCATAAGTTCTTTGTATATTTTGGATGTAAGCCCTCTATCAGTTGGAGGATTGGTAAAGATCTTTGCCCAATCTGTTGGTTGCCGTTTTATCCTAACAACAGTGCCCTTGGCCTTACAGAAGCTTTGTAGTTTTATGAGATTCCATCTATCGATTCTTGATCTTAGAAAATAAGCCATTGGTGTTTTGTTCAGGAAATTTTCTCCAGTGCCCGTGTGTTCGAGATTCCTCCCCACTTTTTCTTCTATTAGTTTGAGTGTACCTGGTTTGATGTGGAGGTCCTTGATCCACTTGGACTTAAGCTTTGTACAGGGTGATAAGAATGGATGGATCTGCATTCTTCTACATGCTGACCTCCAGTTGAACCAGAACCATTTGCTGAAAATGCTGTCTTTTTTCCATTAGATGGTTTTGACTCCTTTGTCAAAAATCAAGTGACAATAGGCATGTGGGTTCATCTCTGGGTCTTCATTTCTATTCCACTGGTCTATCTGCCTGTTTCTGTACCAATACCATGCAGTTTTTATCACTATTGCTCTGTAATACTGCTTGGTTCAGGGATAGTGATTCCCCGAAATCCTTTTTTTGTGGAGGATAGTTTTAGCTATCCTGGGTTTTTTGTCTAACTCTCTGAAGAATTGGATTGGTATTTTGATGTGGATTGCATTGAATCTGTAGATCGCTTTTGGTAAAATGTCCATTTTTACTATATTAATCCTGCCAATCCATGAGCATGGGAGATCTTTCCATCTTCTGAGATCTTCTTCAATTTCTTTCTTCAGAGGCTTGAAGTTCTTATCATACAAATCTTTCACTTGCTTGGTTAAAGTCACACAAAAGTATTTAATATTATTTGGGACTATTATGAAAGATGTCGTTTCCCTAATTTCTTTCTCACCATGTTTCTCTTTTGTGTAGAGAAAGGCTACTGATTTATTTGAGTTAATTTTATACCAAGCCACATTGTTGAAGGTGTTTATCAGGTTTAGTAGTTCTCTGGTGGAACTTTTGGGATCACTTAAATATACTATCATATCATCTACAAATAATGATATTTTGACTTCTTCCCTTCCAATCTGTATCCCTTTGATCTCCTTTTGTTTTCTGATTTCTCTGGCTAAGACTTTGAGAACTATATTGAATAAGTAGGGAGAGAGTGGGTAGCCTTGTCTACTCCCTGAGTTTAGTGGGATTGCTTCAAGTGTCTCTCCATTTAGTTTAATGTTAGCTACTGGTTTTCTGTATATGGCTTTACGAGGTTTAGGTATGGGCCTTGAATTCCTGTTCTTTCCAGGACTTTTATCATGAAGGGGTATTGAATTTTGTCATATGATTTCTCAGCATCTAATGGAATGATCATGTGTTTTTGTTCTTTCAGTTTGTTTATATAGTGGACTATGTTGATGATTTTCCATATATTAAACCATCCCTGCATGCCTGGAATGAAGCCTACGTGATCATGATGGATGATTGTTTTAATGTGTTCATGAATTCGGTTTGCAAGAATTTTATTGAGTACTTTTGCATCGATATTCATAAGGAAAATTGGTCTGAAGTTCTCTTTCTGTGAGGGTCTTTGTGTGGTTTAGGTATAAGAGAAAATATGGCTTCATAGAAGGAATTTGGTAGTGGTCCGTCTGTTTCAATTTTGTGGAATAGTTTGGATAGTACTGGTATGGGGTCTTCTAAGAAGGTCTGATAGAATTCTGCACTGAACCCATTTGGACTTGTGCTCTTTTGGTTGCAAGACCTTTAATGACTGCTTCTATTTCTTTAGGAGTTATGGGGTTGTTTAAATGGTTTATCTGTTCCTGATTTAACTTTGGTACGTAGTATCTGTCTAGGAAATTATCCATTTCCTCCAGATTTTCAAGTTTTGTTTAATATAGGCTTTTGTAGTAGGATCTGATAATTTTTTGAATTTCCTCTGATTCTGTAGTTATATCTCCCTTTTCATTTCTGATTTTGTTGATTTGGACACACTCTCTGTGTCCTCTGGTTAGTCTGGCTAAGAGTTTATCTCTTACATTGATTTTCTCAAAGAACCAGCTTTTGGTTCTGTTGATTCTTTCTATAGTCCTTTTTTTTTCTACTTGGTTGATTTCAGCTCTGAGTTTGATTATTTCCTGCCTTCTACTCCTCCTGGGTGTATTTGCTTCTTTTTGTTCTAGAGCTTTTAGGTGTGCTGTCAAGCTGCTGACATATGCTCTTTCCTGTTTCTTTCTGCAGGCACTCAGCGCTATGAGTTTTCCTCTTAGCACAGCATTCATTGTGTCCCATAAGTTTGGGTATGTTGTACCTTCATTTTCATTAAATTCTAAGAAGTCTATAATTTCTTTCTTTATTTCCTCCTTCACCAGGTTATCATTGAGTAGAGCATTGTCAACTTCCATGTATATGTCATAGTTATTTCCTTACTGTTATTGAAGACCAGCTTTAGCCCGTGGTGGTCTGATAGGATGCATGGGATTATTTCTATCTTTCTGTATCTGTTGAGGCCTGTTTTGTAACTGATTATATGGTCAATTTTGGAGAAAGTACAATGAGGTGGTAAAAAGAAGGTATATCCTTTTGGTTTAGGATAGAATGTTCTATAAATATCTGTTAAGTCCATTTGGTTCATGACTTCTCTTAGTCTGTCTATGTCTCTGTTTAATTTCTGTTTCCGTGATCTGTCCATTGATGAGAGTGGGGTGTTGAAATCTCCTACTATTATTATATGAGGTGCAATGTGTGTTTTTAGCTTTAGTAAGGTTTCTTTTATGTATGTAGGTGCCCTTTTATTTGGAGCATAGATATTTAGGATTGAGGGTTCATCTTGGTGGATTTTTCCTTTGATGAATATGAAGTGTCCTTCCTTATCTTTTTAGATGACTTTTGGTTGAAAATCAATTTTATTCGATCTTCAAATGGCTACTCCAGCTTGCTTCTTCAGACCATTTGCTTGGAAAATTGTTTTCCAGCCTTTCACTCTGAGGTAGTGTCTGTCTTTGTCTCTGAGGTGTGTTTCTTGTAGGCAGCAGAATTCCGGGTCCTCATTGCATACCCAGTTTGTTAATCTGTGTCTCTTTATTGGGGAATTGAGTCCATTGATGTTGAGAGATATTAAGGAATAGTGATTGTTGATTCCTGTTATATTCATACTTGGATGTGAGATTATGTTTGTGTGCTTTTCTTCTCTTTGTTTTATTACAACACGATTAGTTTCTTGCTTTGTCTAGGGTTCAGCTTGCCTCCTTATGTTGGACTTTACCATTTATCATCCTTTGTAGGGCTGGATTTATAGAAAGATGTTGTGTAAATTTGATTTTGTCATGGAATATCTTGGTTTCTCCATCTATGTTAATTGAGAGTTTTGCTGGATACAGTAACCTGGGATGGCATTTGTATTCTCTTAGGGTCTGTATGACATCTGTCCAGGATCTTCTGGCTTTCATAGTCTCTGGTGAGAAGTCTGGTGTAATTCGCATAGGTCTGCCTTTGTATGTTACTTAACCTTTTCCCCTTACTGCTTTTAATATTCTTTCTTTGTTTTGTGCATTTGGTGTTTTCACTATTATGTGACAGGAGGAGTTTCTTTTCTGGTCCAATCTTTGGAGTTCTGTAGGCTTCTTGTATGTTTATAGGCATCTCTTTCTTTAGGTTAGGGAAGTTTTCTTCTATGATTTTGTTGAAGATATTTACTCTTCCTTTGAGTTGGGAGTCTTCACTTTCTTCTATACCTATTATCCTTGATCTTCTCATTGGGTCCTGGATTCCTGTATATTTTTTGGCCAGTAGCTTTTTCCGTTTTACATTATCTTTGACAGTTGTGTCGATGCTTTCTATGGAATCTTCTGCTCCTGAGATTCTCTCTTCTATGTCTTGTATTCTGTTGGTGATGCTTGTATTTACGACTCTGTGTCTCTTCCTTTGGTTTTCTATATCCAGGGTTGTCTCCCTTTGTGCTTTCTTTATTGTTTCTATTTTCATTTTCAATTCCTTCACCTGTTTGATTGCCCTTTGAATGTCTAAAAGATCATTTTACACAAGAATCCAACAAAAGATTCTCCCCTCATTTATATGTCTATCATCTCAGTGAAAACATCTTTTAAAAACTTAATCATTAGAAATACTTTGAACGTGATTTTTGAAGGGAGGGCAGTAATGGGGGGGATGATGGCGAGGGGAACACCCATATAGAAGGGGAGAGGGTAGGGGTTAGGGTGATGTTGGCCCGGAAACCGGGAAAGGGAATAACAATTGAAATGTAAATAAGAAATACCCAAGTTAATAAAGCTGGAGAAAAAATAAGTGAGAAATAAAGAAATACTTTGAAACTCAGCTTTTTTAGCCCTATATTTGATGTAGAAGGACTTTACAGCTTTTCATTTTAAAAAAAAGGTTTTGATTTGTTTGTTTTAGAAATACTTGACTTATGAGATATCCAGGTGAGGTATTTATTAATCAGATAGCTTCAGGCCCTTTCTCTCATTTCACCTTTCCTATTTTGTGCAGTTTGAATGCCCTCTCCAGATATAATATTACTATACTGATAGCCTTTATAGACCTAGTCAGATGATTTTGAAGGAATATACACCAAAGTGTGTCTGTGTGTGTGTGTGTGTGTGTTATATATGAGTGATTGAACTAAGAAATATTTTTACTTTCACGTCTTTCATTAGCTCTATCATGTGTTGAAATGTTATGATAAGAAAGAAATAGTATAATAATTGTTGATTATGTGGAGTCAACAAGAAGTTCACCTACTCAAAATGTGGAAGCAAGAGTCACTGAGGCTGATGTTTATGTCACATCACAAGTGTTTTGAAGCTAGTGGCAAGCTCTCTTTCTTGGCCCTGGACCTCATTATGCTCCTAACCCAAAATGTCACCTTCCTACTTACTGCAAACAAATGAAGAACAAACAAATGGAACAGTTTGTTTGTATAGAAGAAATGCAAGAAAAACCCAAAGATTTGATAGATAACAGTTTCATGAATGGTCTGCTTAACATAGTTTAAGGAGCTTCTCTGAATTCATAGAGGTCTAAAAACTACTCAAGCCTCAAAGAAAAGAAAGTTAGGAGGTTCCGAGATCCAATGGAGAGCTGTGGCATCAGGAAATGACTTGGCAATAGCTGTGGTGTTTGATATAAAGAGAATGGAAATCCAAATCCACATATAATTGCAGAACAGAAACAGGACCATTTAAGAGGAGTTACAGACCAAAAAAAAAAAAAAAAAAATGAAGTGCAGCAAAATCAGGAGGGGGGAAGCTACAGAAAATAAAGAACTTCCCCTCAACTATTCTACTGCCTTCTGCTTCCCTATGACATCTCTTCTTATTGAGACTTAGTAGCCAAATCACACTTGCCTGGGTGATTTCGGCTCAGGGGTTAAGTACCTCCTACTTTCTGCAAACAAATGAACAACAAGTAGTTAGGCTGAAAAGAAAAAGGGGACCTCCAGTTTCTATTGTGCCACTTTTCCTGCCATGGCCATTGCTGTAGTAACCAACAACCACAATAGAACCTCCCTGACTTAGCTACAAACAGGTTCCATGCCTCCCTGGGATTCTGGCATCTATGACGTGAGGTGCTTATATAAGGCCAGTCCACTTACCTATCCTTCAGCGTGTTCAACATCTGTATGCAAGGAAAGCTGCAGTGTTTGGGACTACCCTAGAGTCCCACATTGCACATTGATAGAGAAACACACCTCTTCCCACAGTCATAGCTAACAAATCTGATGCAGGTCCTTTATGGTTGTGCAAAGACTTCTCAGCAAACTTGTACCCCACTTGCCTGTAAGAACAACCAACATTCAACCTCAATAACTTTCCTCATGGATTAGCTTTACCATGTCCTTTGTTTACCTTCTTTTGTTCCTGTGATTCTGGTTCCCTGAGATCATTTTGCAAAATGCCTGCCTGTACACTTTTTCAAAACTCTGGTTTTGAGAAAAATAAAAATAAAATAAACCTAGGGCTGGGGCAATGGCTCAGTAGTTAAGGTCACTTACTACTCTTTCAGAAGACCAAGGCTTAATTCCTAGTACCCATACTGAATTTCAAATCCATCTTTAAATACAGTTATAAGAGAGAGGATGCCCTTTTCTAACTTCAGGGGGTTCCTTCGTGCATGTATGCACATACATGTACTCAGACATACACAAGTATACAGGTACATTAAATAAATAAATTTTAAAATGAAGCAAAGATTGTGACATTCTAGAGAGACAAGAGGAGAATTGCCATGTAGACAGTCAGATAGAGACTCTTTCTGCCAAGTAATCCAAGAGCACGCAACCCCATTCCAAATCTGTGTGGACACATACTAGCCCGAGTGGCTATGTGACCAGTTTGAGAGCTATAAGATAGGAAACTAATATTATTATACTTTATAAGAGCAAACTACCGCATAAAAGAGTGTTGTAAGATTGTTCAGTTCCTGTTATAAAATACCCCAACCAAAAGCAACTTAAAGGAGAAAGGGTTTGCTTAGCACCAATCAAGGTTAAAGTCCATCACAGAGGGGGGCATCAAGGCATCACAAACTTAAAACAGCTGGTTTACATTCAGCCACAGTTGAAAGCAGAGATCAGTGAACCAATGCCAACAAGTCAGTGTGGAGTTCTTTGTCCACTCTTACACAGTTAAGGATGCTAAGCACAGAAAGTGGGGATGCTGCCTTTAAGACTGGGTTTTTCCACCACAATTTACCCAATTAAGACAATCCGTCATAGGCTTTGCTAGAGATCTGCCACCCAGGTAATTTTATATCCTATCAAGTTGACAATCAGCACTATCACAACTCAACCCCTTCTGTACCTGGCACCTGACCTCAGATGTTGTGC